>NC_079190.1:156640158-156817658 GCF_029499605.1 Hyla sarda
GCAAGCAGGTGAGTTAAATCGTTGCTGGGGGTGGTGCGGCCTCAGCATTTCGCGCAGCCCGCTAGCTGCCTCATGGCGACATGTGGACTGCCCGCCACCCACACAGCTACAATTGTCTATGCCCTTGGGACAGGTTGCGGCAGCTGCCCAGTCCTCGTTATGCGGTCCTGTCAGCTTGTCTGCTATCGTTAATCTAAAGTATAGTGTAATGCTCTGCGGAGGGTTGTTTCAATATAAAGTTTGCTGTATACAGTGTGGTGCAATGCTCTGCAAAGAGTTGTTTCAATATAACTTTTGCTGTGTGGTGCGGTGCTCTGCGGGGTATACGGTGCCCTTGCAGTATACGGTACAGTGTAATGCTCTGCAAAGGGTCTCGTTACAATATAACATGTACTGTATAACGGTATAGTGCAGTGCTCTGCAGATGGTCTCGTTACAATATAGTATACATGATATACAGTTATGGTGCAATAATCTGCAGATGGTCTCGTTACAATATAGTATACATGATATATAGTTAAGGTGCAATGCTCTGCAGATGGTCTCATTAAAATATAGTATTCATGATATACAGCTATGGTGCTATGCTCTGCAGATGGTCTTGTTACAATATAATATATACTATATACAGTATAGTGCTATACTCTGCAGATGGTCTCATTATAAACAAACTTTATACAGTTAGTGCAATGCTCTGCAGATGGGATGGTTTCAATACAACATATTATATAGGGCATAGTGCAATGCTCTGCAGAGGGTCGTTACAGTTAGCATGTCCAGTGTGGTGCAGTGCTCTGCGAAGGGTCTCGTTGCAACACAGGGTGGCATTTACTGTTTGGTGTGGTGCAATACTCTGCAGAGGATCACGTTGCAGGGTAGCATATGCTGTGTGTGGTGATACAGTGCTCTGTAGACTGTCTTGTTTCAATATAGTATATAGTAGGGTGCAATGCTCTGTAGAGATATAACATAGGCTACATCCAAATAAATCATAGTATACACAGTGTTATTTGCACGATCATGGTATCCATACGGTTCATACGCTTGGTTTATTATGGGCATACACGCATTACTGGTACAAGGTGCACACGAGTAGAGCATCTTCACGGTTTGATAACTCCATGAGTTTCTTATTGTCCGTACTCTCATGGTTAATTCATACGCTCATGGCACACTGCTCGTACGCGCTTAGTATGTATACAGTTTCATGTGCTAATATCATTATATACGGTACATATACTCACTGACGATACATTCACAGCATTTATACTGGGCAAACTCGTTTATGCTGTTCACCTCATGGTTATTCTCTCACTCACTGGTGTTTTACACGGTCCACAAACTTGGCATTAATGCTGTTCACATATTCTTGGCATGTTCACGGTCTTACGTTCTTTCTACCATGTTACGTTCATGGCAATCAAACACGTCGTAATTATCACTGGTTCATACGCTCAAAGTATCATTCGGTTCATATGTTAATGGTATTTCATACTGGTTACGGCAGTATACTGCCTATAGCAATTATACGGTTCATACACTCATGGCAGTTATAGTGGTCACACTCTCACGGTTCTTAAGTTGTTCACATGTTCACCGCAGGGTTCATACGGTTCATACGCTCATGGCGGTTGTATTGGTTGATTGGTCATGGTTTTGTGGTTCACGCGTTCACCGCATTCATACACGCAGGTTTTATACGCTAATGGCAGTTATATGGGTTACACGGTCATGGTTTTGTTGTTCACGCGTTCACCGCATTCATACACGCAGGTTTCATACGCTCATGGCAGTTACATCGGTCACACGGTTATGGTTTAGTTGTTCACACGTTCATCGCATTCATACACGCAGGTTTTATACGCTCATGGCAGTTATATTGGTTACACGGTCATTGTTTTGTTGTCCACACGTTCATCGCATTCATACACGCAGGTTTTATACGCTCATGGCAGTTATATTGGTTACACGGTCATTGTTTTGTTGTCCACACGTTCACCGCATTCATACATGCAGGGTTCATACGCTCATGGCAGTTACATTGGTCACACGGTTATGGTTTTGTTGTCCACACGTTCACCGCATTCATACATGCAGGGTTCATACACTCATGGCAGTTATATTGGTTACACGGTCATTGTTTTGTTGTTCACACGTTCACCGCATTCATACGCTCATGGCAGTTATATTGGTTACACGGTCATGGTTTTGTTGTTCACATGTTCACCGCATTCATACACGCAGGTTTCCTATGGTTCTCACACATAGTGTCATGCTGTTTCGTGCAGTTGTGGCCACGCGCTCATAGCATGTTCACAGCATTATACTGCTCATAGTACTCATACCTCATAGCGTCATACCACATATTAATTCGTAGCACATATGCTCGACGCTTATACTGCACATGTACTTGTAGCGTTTATACTGCACATACACATGGCCTACATCAGGCACATACGCTCTTAGCATTGATATCGCAAGTATACTCATAGCATTATACTGCTCATAGTATCATATCACTATACGCTCATAGCATTTATACCACATACACGCTCGTTGTATTCATACCACAGACATGTTCACGTCATGTATATTGCACATAGAATTGTAGCAATACACTACACGGACATTCGTAGCATTCATTCTGTACATACGATGGTAGTAATTATTATGCTGACACGTTGTAGTACTTATTCTGCGTACATGTAGCATTCATTCTGTTATGTTATCTGCACTAACATCCATAGTGTTTACTGTACATGGGTAATGGTATTTATTCTGCATGTTCATCCATAGCGTCTACACTACACACATGCTCCCGTAGCTTTTACTGTACGTATGTTTATAGCATTCATTCTGTGTATTCGTGCATAGTCTTTTATACGGAAAGTTCACTCAGGTTTGTCAGGATGTAGCCATATTGCCTGACTCCTCTTCAGGTTAGGGGTCAATGTCGGTTGCTACTGACTCGTTCAGAGCAATCGCATTGTTGTTTATTGTCATGACCTGACAAGTTCTCAGGTCAGATACAACCTCCTCTGTTGTATTTCACGACTACGTTATCAGTTAGATATAGTATACATATTCAACTATCCGGCAGAGGTACTCGTTCAAGGGTGGTCATCATTTTAGTGGCACTAATCGGCTGTTCAATGCCCGGTCACCTGACTCATTCCTTCAGGGGTTGAATCGCGGTTGTTACTGACTCACATTCAGAGCAACCAATTTCAGGAATAGTCACAATGTTAACCTGTTGCCTGACTCCTCTTCAGGTTAAGGGGTAATGTCGGTTGCTACTGACTCGTATTCAGAGCAATTTTGTCGTTGGTGTATTTGTTATGACCTGACACGTTTTCAGGTCAGATACAACCTCGTCTGTTGTATTTCTCGATTATGTTATTTCGTTATAGTACACAGATTCAACTCTCTGGCATAGTTGCACGTTACGCTCATAGTCTGGTTACGTTCATAGCTTTATTTTGTTGTACTGCACATGGGTAATAGTTTTTCTGCATTTCCATCCTTAGAGTCTACACTACACATATGCTCCCGTAGCTTTACTGTACTCATGCTCATAGCTTTCATACTGCATATTCGTGCATAATGTTTATACGGAAAGGTTATACAGCTTTGTTAGGATGTTGCCCTATTTGCCTGACTCCTTCAGCTTAAGGAGTTAATGTCGGTTGCTACCGACAAATATTCAGAGCAATTACATTGTGGTTCATTGTCACGACCTGAGACGTTCTCAGGACAGATACAGCCTCCTCCGTGGTATTTCATGACCACGTTATCAGTTACTTATAGTAGACATATTCAACTATCCGGCATAGTTGCACGTTGTCTATCTTTTTAGATATGTTTACACTTTATTTTCTAGGCATGTATGAGGTACTCATAATGATGTTAGAGCATAAATTCATAACGTTCCTTACGTTTTCACGGTACTTACGCTCCCAGCTTGTGTATGATACATGCACCAGTACACAGCATTTGTTGCATACTACCATAGTTGTATGCGGGTAGGTTATGTGCATTCGTTCCTAGTGTTGAATAGCAGTTGCACCTCTGGCTGTACATATATTTACAAGACACGATTACAGTATTCATATGGTGCTTACATTCATTGCAGATATATCGAGCACATATTCTTAAACCTCCTACGTCTGCAGGGGGGGATGCACCACATAGGTTATTGTTAGACATGTCTCAGAGCAATAACATATTGAGTAGCGACTTGTAGTTGGGTATACTGTTAGCAGGTTATGCCGCACATACGGTTAACATGTTTCATGTGGTGCACACAGGGGAGGTAGATCCTTTGCTTAGGGTATTGGACACAATTGGTCATTTTTGTTACTGACACGCCTTCAGAACAACACTCCAGCTTCATACAGGTATCTTGTCATGAATACTCATGATGTTACCCTGTTGCCTGACTCCTCTTCAGGTTAAAAGGGGTAATGCCAGTTGCTACTGACTCGTTTTCAGAGCAATTTTGTCGTGTGTTATATTTGTTATGACCTGACACGTTTTCAGGTCAGATACAACCTCGTCTGTTGTATTTCTCGATGACATTATAATTTCGTTATAGTACACAGATTCAACTATCTGGCATAATTGCACGTTCTCTTTTAAGGAGGGCCAGCATTTAGTTGCAGATATATTCTGCATTTAATACACAGTTTCATGACTCATTTCTTTAGGATCGGGGATTGAATCATGGTTGCTGCTGTCTCATTTCAGAGCAATTGATTTGACATGGTTATGTAGGTAATCTGACACGTTTCAGATAGTATACAATCTCAATATGGCATTTCACACTTACGTATTTGAGAAAAAAAAAAAAAGTGGTTTACAAAGACCTGTGACGTTTACAGGCACAATGATTTCACAAAGACCTGTCATGTCTACAGGCTCGATGGTTCCGCGGGGACCTGTGACGGGTTCAGGCACGACGGTGTCACAAAGACCTGTCAGGTCTACAGACATGATGGTTCATCTAAACACTGGTCACGTCTACAGATATGTTGCTCTCGCAGGGAGCTGTCATCTGCAATGGGTCATCACTTCCAAGTCCAGTTGGGTCAGTACAGTGGCTAGTTAGGTATGTCTGTTACAGTCTCAATCAGGTAAGGTGCCTTCGTGAACCTTGTCATGTGACATGACCCACACGATCTATCAGGTAGATAGGTATTTCTTGTCATTTACCTGTCAGTTTAGTTTTTGCCTCTTAAATAGCAGGGGATTGGTGCTTGTCAGACCTGCCATGAAGTTAGCCTTTCCGTGTCCATTTGAAGTAATGTCACAAGTAGGGATGGTGATAGGTATAGTTCAGTTAGTATTTGGCAGGGAAGGTTATTCTCAGGTTGATTCTTTACAGATGGACGTTACTACCACGGTTTCAAAGGTATGGTTACCACCTCTAGTAGTCACTAGTTGGTCAGGGCTACTCTTTCAGCACATTAGGTATAGTCTACTTCGGGTATGTGAAGATTGATGCTGGATGTAGGATGTTTTATTTCAGGAATTGTATTCATCCTTGCATGGTTGCTTTTTGCCCTCTATAGGCGTGCCCTCATTGCGCGGTTATGGCACAACTCAGACCGCTATGCTAGGGTAAGATCTTGTATAGGTATGTAGGCAATCTTTCCTGTCACTAGTACACGTATGGAGCCCCGATCACAAATATATATATATATATATATATATATATATATATATATATATATATTATATATATATTTACTTTACTGAATATTATTATACTATCTATTATATATATTTATATATAGATTATATATATTTATTATACTGAAAAATGCTCATAAAACTAGCATTCATTTACCGCTTTAACTCCCAAGGACTCCAATTTCTCCACCAGCCCCTGCTCCAAGACTTCCCGAAGTGCTCTGGTTACTGAAGGGTTCTTCTTCAGAGAATTTATCAACAGTTTGTTGGTGCTCGCTACTTCTTCACTGTCCAAGTCTGAAATTACAAGAGAACCATGGATGACAACTTACTATGTACTAAAGAAGTAGTATAGAAGAAATATTTAACCCATTGATGACAAGAGTTTTGTAACTTTATACAGAAACAAGTTTTCCTACATAAATTCACACAAACATGCAAAAAAAAAACCTCACTTAGTCCATGCAATAGTACTATTAAATTACAAACAGTAACTTTATATTATATGATTTTGAGAGTTGAGAGGCGCAAATCTTTGAATGTACTGCCACCTACAGACAACATATATTAATATAAACTCTGCTCTCTAAAATTTGCATTCTGTTTTTTGCAGTTGTCAAAAATGGGAGAGAAATTGACAGATAAACTGGTACTATGGATTCTACACTGACAAAAAAAAACAACAACAACACATTTTCTGATATTTGTTTGCTCTTGTTCTGTTGACTGCAGCTTTGTGTCTCACCACTACCAACAAATGTGAGCTTGGCCTTAACCCAGTTCTTCAATTTGACAGGTACCCAAAAGAACAAAAGTCAACATGCAAAATGAATACAAAACACCACAAGATGCAGAACATGGCAAGCTTTTTTACCTCTCTCTTCAGCAAGCTCCTGAATAGGCTCCAGTATTTGTGCCTGCTCTGACAAGGAGCACATGGGAAAAGGACAGCCAGAACATTCCTCAGAACATATACTAGATATAAAGACACCTATATATTTAAAAGGGGAGTCTGGCAAAAACAACTTATCCTCTATCCACAGGATGGAGTAAAAGTGTTTGTTCGCGGGGGGGGGGGGTCCGACCGCTGGGACTCCCATTGCAATCTTCTGCCTGGTGCCATGGCTCTCTGAGACGAACGCGTGTGCGTGAATGAATGAAGTGCGCGTCATCTGTAGCACGTGCTTCTGTCAGAGAGCCAGGAAGCGGGGCAGATCACAGGGGTCCCAGCAGTCTGACCCCCCGCGATCAAACACTAATCTCTTATCCTGTGAAAAGGGGAGACGTTTTTTTTTCTTGACTACCCCTTTAAGTCGAGCTACAATGTCCACTGAATTAATTAATAAATGCTAACTAAACTTGACTGATATCCTAATACTTTGGATTGTATACATAGCGTGATACTTTAATCTTCATGGCTAACCCTAAAATGTCCCATCTGGAAGCCTACATAGTACATTCTGTCTTTTTTTCACAACTGTATTCTCCAAAATTCCTGAAGAGCCAGGAGCCTCTATCATTTCACCTGTGCCCATTCATACCACAGCACTTTTGCAGAGCTGAGTCTAGGAGAGCAGAATAGAAAAGGAGTCTTCATATTTAAGCCACTTTCACAAGGCAGTCATTTGCATCAATATTTGGATCCTAAAACTAGGAGTGAATGGTAAACACAGAAGAAGTAGAAATCTTTCCGTTACAGCTCAGAAGTTTTTGGCAAACTACTGGCAATCAAATACTGATGCAAATGCTGTCTTGTGAGTGTGGATCATTCCAGTGTCTAAATATGAACTATAAACTAAAAGCCTTTGAACCTCTCACCATAATTTATAAACTGTATTGCTTAATGATTATCTTACCTCTTGTTACTGGTACACTTATTGTTGGTTCAACACTCTGTAATACTGGCACAAGTGTTGGAGCTAATAAATAAAACAAATGAAAGCAGTATTACTTATATGGAAGCCTGGAAGTGTAGGTGTGGTCATAGTTACACAGTTCATAAGGTTGAAAAAAGACCAGAGTTCAATCTGTATCCCTATAAGCAAATGGAGAGAGGTGTAGTCAGCTCTTCCAGCGTGACGTGCCGCGTCAAGAACAGGTGTGGAACTCACGAAGACACAAATTGAAAGAAGCAATGGTAGTCCAGCACAGCAGCTCAAAGCAAGAAGTGCTTTTATTGAGGATGATAGCTCACAGTACAGCAGGTAAGCATGGAGGTGACGCGTTTCGGCCAGGTGCCTGGCCGAAACATGTCACCTCCATGCTTACCTGCTGTACTACGTGCTATCATCCTCAAAATATACACGTCTTGCTTTGAGCTGCTGCGCTGGACTACCATTCCTTTTTTCAGTCTGTATCCCTATTACCCCCATACCAAAGTAACAAAAATCCTTCCTAACTCCAAATATGGCAATCAGAATACATCCCTGAATTAACTTTCTATCCCTATAAATTTATTTAGCATAGCCTGTAATGTTATTACACTCTAGAAACATGTCCAGGCCTCATAATAACTCTTTTTTTGAGTTCACCATGATCACTTCCTCTGGCAGAGAGTTTAGTCTTTTACAGTAAAGAACCCCAATCTCTGCTGGTGTAGAAACCTTCCTGATGACTCCATAATATAGACACAGTAATTGCTATAAATAGGTCATAGGAGAGATCGCTGTACTGCCCCCCAATACACTTATTCAGAGTTATTAGGTCGCTCCTAAGCAGTCTTTTTTCTAAACTAAATAACCCTTACTCTGATAATTATCTTTCTGGGTACTGTAGTCCTTTTATTACTCTGGTTGCTGCTCAGTAAACATATTTTATAATACTTTTTGCTGATGTTTTTTTTCTTATGATTCATTGTATTATTAACAGCTAAACTGAGACTTCCTGTCTTGTCTGTGATGAAAAGGAGGGGGTGCTCTGTACAGAATTACAGTAAAAGATGACCCCATTATATAAAGAAAACAATAGCAGCTCAGCCTCCCCCATACTTTTGTGCAGGTCACAGAGCATGCTTACAAATAAGGAGATTTTTGTACTCACTGTAAAGTTTCTTTCTTGTAGCCTTCTTTGGGGGACACCAATACTGATGGGTATATGCTCTTGCCACTGCGAGGCACTGTCACTAGGAAAATGTTGGCTCCTCCCTGGCAGGATATACCCGCCCAGAACCGGAAAAGAGTATCCGGACAAAAAAAATTAAGAAAAGGTGGGTGGGGTGTCCCCCAATGAAGGCTACGAGAAAGAGATTTTACAGTGAGTACAAAAATCTCCTTTTCTCGGTCGCTCTTCATTGGGGTACACATATCTATCCTGATGGGACGTTCCAAAGCAGTCCCCTAGGGTGAGAAAAACAATCACCAGAGACCAAACCCACTCGACCGTAAGGCCTGCGGACGAGACCCCAGGCCAGAGAAAACCGAGGCCTAGAAACAGAGCTCCCGGATGATCCCCTGTCCATAGAGATGGACTGGGATGCCAAAGGAAGGGACCGTCCTTCTCAGAGACTCTAAATCTACGGTCCTCATAGAGAGACAAGAAAAAGTCGACAAGGAAGCCAGAGGGTCCAGAACCATCCCGGAAGGAAGTAGGAATCAAATCTAAGGAATAAAGAACCAGACAGAGGGCTAGCCCAGCTGGGAAACAAAAATGGAAAACAGCACAACAAAATAACCCCATCCAGAGTCAATCGATAAAAGAGAACATAGTCGAAGAAGCCAGGGAGAACAATGTACGCCTGAGCAGAAGGGGAGCACAGGAGGTGGAGGCCCGAAAATCACCGGAAAAAAAAGAAAGAGACGGAAACCGGCTCTAGAGAGGCCTGGTGCGGAAGATCGAAGATCTGAACATCTGCCCCTATCCAAGAGTCTGCCACGAGCACATGGGAGGACATAGCTCAATTGGTGTAATCCAGACGACCGGAACGCTCTCCATCTCGAGATAACATGGACCCCGAAGGAGAAGATGGAAGGGAACAATGGCCAAGAAGGAGCGGAATGTCCAGAAAAGGGACATCCCGGAACACCAGAGTGACAGACATGGGAGCTGGAGATTCCTGAGTCACCTGGAAGACGAACACCGAAGAATAAAAGGCCCAGAAAGGAGCGGAAGGCCCTGAAAAGGAGTAACCCGGAACATTGGAGTGGCCAACATGGGAATTGGAGGTTCCTGAGTCTCCTGGAAGACTTACACTCGAAGGGTAAGGAAACCCAATGTCTGTAAAATGCTCCAGGTGACAAACATCAGTGCCAAGACAGAAGAATTAGGGTATAGAAAGACCGCCCCATAAATGGGATCGTGGAGAAGCCTGGGCAAAACTGCTACACATGCCCGAGACCTCAACCGTCACGGCCCAAAGAACCAGGAGGGCTGACCTAGATGGTACTCCACAGGATCCTAGGAGAGTGTCCAAGACAAGGAGACCAACTGGTCCTGGGTCCCAGCAGTTCAAGCGGACCAGAGCATTCCGAAGCGATAACCCATCAGGACAGGAACGGAGGGGGAACAAAAGGGAACCCGGCTGGGACTCCCAGGCTCTGGGCACAGGAAAGCTACTCTAGAAGACTGTGGTGTCAGTGTAGCGCAACTGACACCATCAAAGGGAAGGAAGAACACACCCTACCAGGAAGATTGTGCTGAGTGGGAGGAGAGCAATGGTAGGACCCAAACGACAGACGGTGGCTAGACCAGCTGTCGCCAAGCCATACATGATAGCAGAAACCCCTCCAACAGAGGAGAGTGCCAAGGCTGCCTGAGCAGAAGTAGATAACCAAGAAAAAGGAAGAGAGCCAGGCTGCAATAGTGGGCAGTAAGCACACAGGCAGAGACAGCAAAAGGCTCTTCTGAATGCTCTCAGTGAAAAACAAGGGCCCAGCCAGATATCCCACCTATAAAGTGGGAAGAGAGAGATGGCTCCATCTTGGTAGTAGAAAGCGACCAGCTAAATAGTCCCCCTAGCGGAGGGGAAAACAAGGGGTGGTCGAAATGAAACTCAGGCACTGACCAGCCCCCTGATCCCCGTACCCCCGTGGAAGGGGGATTTTAAAAGTGCACCAGGCACTGAAGGAGCAGGGTCATGCCGCCCTGGGGCAACGGACAAAGTACTGGGTGGATGTAGGAACTCTGCGAGTACATATTGAGGAGCCAATTTGTGTCCACATAGGGATCGGAATCCTGGACACTGGAACTGGCCAAAGATGTGACTACAAATGCAAGGAAGAAGCACACAAGTGCACAGCAACCAACAGCATTAAGAGGAACACCCCATTGGGGTGAAACCTTGAACCAGATGGGCACCAATAAAGCCAATCTGGTCGTGTGTAAGCCAACCGAGCAGAAGTCTGAGCCACCCTGCACAGGAATCCAGGAATGCCAACATAGACATGGATACCGGATACCTCACGATAGTAGTGAGCAAGCAAGACTGCAGACATAAAAGGAATCACAGACATCCAAAGTCTGGCTGTATGAAAGACAGACTCAGCACCCAATGGTGTGGCACAACCATGTCCCTAGCAGACCAACGTGGCACTCTTAGAAAGGGGAACAGAGAGTGCTGCCGTTGCCATGAAAAGCCATGGAACCTGTAGGAAAAGCCCATACCTCATCTCCTAATGGTGCCCTACACCAGGACCGCTGTCGCAGATGCAAGAGATGAAGGAAGTCTCATTGGTATAGCCAGTTCAATGAACCCACAGAGACAAACTTTGTGAAACTTCACATGGAAAGTTAGTGACCGGGATGCTGTTACAGGAGCGACAGGAAAGGGGGAGGTGACCTGGTGGATTAGAAACCATGCAGACACAGTCTGGCTATAGGGCATAGGGGCCATTGCCACACCGGGTCCCGCATTCAGAACCACACTTTGAAAGTGGGTTACCAGCCTTCAGCAGTGAGAGTGGCAGGCATGCAGAGAGGGACCTGGTATAGCAGGGAAACCTGCAAACCAGTATATGGTGCATTGTATAAGGCCCATGGAGCAACATGGGGTAACTCACTCAGAACTACACCTCGGCAGTGGTTTACCTGCACTTCCATCCACGGAGTGGGAAGTGTATGGTAGTTGACCTGACGTAGCAGTAAATAAAGCAGACGATTGTCTGAAAGCACAGGATCCCTCCTTCGAACTCTCCCACAGAAAGTGGGGTACTGGAGTGCAGCCGATCCGATGGGCGACCTGGGGGTGCCGGAGACCATGCAGACAAACTGGGGGTGCCGGAGACCATGCAGATGACTGGCATCATCACTGTGCACTGTCCACCCACACAGAAAGGTAAAGGAAAACACAGCAAAGCACCTGGCAGCCCAGTGTTAGACATACTCACCAAAAGAAACAAAAGGGAGAAAAGAAAGCTAACTAAACAGCCCTTACATGAAAATAATTTAAAAAAAAGACCAGGTCTGGGGAGCTCCCAGACCTGTGTCTTGCTTCCTACTGACACAAGCTAGAACTGATTACCTCGCTTCCAGTGGGCGGGTATATCCTGCCAGGGAGGAGCCGACTTTTTTTTGTAGTGTCAGTGCCTCCTAGTGGCAAGAGCATATACCCATCAGTATAGGTGTCCCCCAATGAAGAGTGACAGAGAAAACATGATTTAAAGTTATGATTATTTTGTTGACAAAGTTGAGGTGACTATAATAGAGCCTAGAAATGAAAGGGAAGGAAAGACTACATAAAAATGTGTGAAACCGTATTATATATTGGAACCAAACATACGGTACATGTATTTTTGGCTTCAAAATCAAAGGTATATTTTAACTCTTATGGCATATCTTGGCCTTTCTCCATAAACAGTACCAGAGGTGGCACCCAGATCTATCAGACCTTGATAGCATACCTTTTCAGTATAGGGGATAAGAGTCTGAACGCAGTGTGCGTTCTGTGTTGTAGACCTTTTCAGTTTATCATTCTATGGACTGATCTACTATATAACTGCATTCTTGATCCCTTAGAAAGGACAGAAATGATCTCTTCAGCAGCACACCTAAAATATTAGGGGTGTGGAAATTTAAAAAAAAAAACTACTTGTCCAAGGGACTAAAGCGGAACACAATCCTCAAGAAAATCCACTTGTCCTGGTAGATAAAATAATTTCAACCAAAATAGTATGATTCACCCCACTAGACCACCAGGGATGTATATAAGATCCCTTTAGACACTGCTGTCAATTTTGACAGCGGTGATCTAAAGGTTTAATAGCGGTCATGGCGATCGCAGCATGCCAGACTTACACAGACATCATACACATAACACATACATCATACGCACATCACACATACATCATACACATACACACATACATCATACACATCACACAGACATCATACACCTACACACATCACACAGACATCATACACCTACACACATCACACATACATCATACACCTACACACATCACACATACATCATACACCTACACACACACATACATCATACACACATCACACATACACCTACACACATACACACATACATCATACATCACACATACACATCCACCATACATATGTACACATCATACATACACCCGCCGCTGCCCCCCTAAATCATACATTACATACACACAACACACATACACTCACACCATACATATACAACCACCCTTTTTGCCGCTGACGCCGCCTCCTGCATTCTCGGCCTCCTCACCTGAGCTGACCATGAGTGGACATCAGAGCTGTAGTCCCGGCACAATAAAGACCCGCCGGCCGGTGTGAGGTTGCATGGGTTTTAAAATCTCACCTCACACCGGATATCCTCTCTCCCCTCACCCGCTGTGTTTTCCCCGTGCAAACTTTTAACCTCCCCGTGGTAGATTAGGTCCTGTGGAGACAGAGCAGACGGAGGGGGGGGTGGGGGAGCTGTGTACCGAGCTGTGTACGTCCTCACTCTCCCCCTGCTTCTTGTGTAATGTAGAGCTGCGTCCTCCGGGAGGGGACATAAGGGGGCTCTGCGATCAGCTGGGGGCCGCCGCCCCCTACATACACCCTGAGCACCGGTGTGAGGTGCAGACCTGCATCGGCTCCTGCGCCTCACAAAAGCATTAAAGAAAAATACGGGGGAAGTCGGTCTGTCCCTGCTTGCCCGATACAGGGCTAAATCTATAAAAAAAATTCACCTGCCCGGCGCCCAGAACTATTTGTCCCGGGCATCGGGCGATAGGATTTCCACATCCCTGCATATAAAGAAAAAAACAAGGACAAAGAGGAGAGATCTGGGTGGGGAGGAATTTAAGTTGCCAGAAGGGATCTGATAGGTGATTATGTAATCCTATAAGTCTCAGGAAGTCAGCTGACACAACATGTATTCTGGTTGTCAGACTGGTGGTTACACAACCTAGCTGCAGTAATGACATGTATGGATGGAGCAGAGCTGGGATGAAACAGATGACAGCGTAAGAATGCTTGTGAGTAGCAGATGGTACTGTAGGAATACTGCTGGCAAAAAAAAAGTGGGGTGCTTCTTAACTAATTTAACCCCTTAAGGACCAGGCCCATTTTGGCCTTAAGGACCAGACCAATTTTATTTTTGCATTTTCGTTTTTTCCTCCTCGCCTTCTAAAAATCACAACTCTCTTATATTTTCATCCATAGACCCATATGAGGGCTTGTTTTTTGCGTCATCAATTGTACTTTGTAATTACATCACTTATTTTACCATAAAATGTATGGCGCAACCAAACAAATATTATTTATTTATGTGGGAAAATTGAAAAGAAAACTGCAATTTAGCAAATTTTGGAAGGTTTTGTTTTCTCGCTGTACACTTTTTGGTAAAAATGACATGTTTTCTTTATTCTGTTTGTCAATACGATTAAAATGATACCCATGTTATATGCTTTTCTATAATTGTACCGCTTAAAAAAAATCTCAAACCATTTAAAAAAAATTAGTATGTTTGAAATTGCCCTATTTTGACCACCTATATATAACTTTCTCATTTTTCCGTATATGGGGCGATATGAGGGCTCATTTTTTGCGCCATGATCTGTAGTTTTTATCAGTACCACTTTTGCTTAGGTTTTACTTTTTATAAATTTTTTATAAATTTTTTTGGGAATAAGATGTGCCAAAAAAGCAGCAATTTTGGACTTTTTGTTATTTTTTGACATTTACACCGTTCACCGCACAGGATAATTAACAATATATTTTAATAGTTCAGATTTTTACGCACGCGGCGATACCAAATATGTGTATTAACATTTTTTTAACGCTTTTTTGGGGGTAAAATGGGAAAAACTGACGTTTTACTTTTTTATTGGGGGAGGGAGTTCTTCACATTTTTGTACTTTTTTATTTTACATTTTTGTACTTTTTTTTATTTATTTTTTTTAATACTTTTTATGTCCCCATAGGGGACTATTCATAGCAATTAGTTGATTGCTAATACTGTTCAGTGCTATGCATAGGACATAGCACTGATCAGTATTATCGGTGATCTTCTGCTCTGGTCTGCTCGATCTCAGACCAGAGGAGAAGACCCCGGGAGACGGCCGGAGCCAGGTGAAGGGACCTCCGACCGCCATGCTGGATGATCGGATCCCCGCGGCAGCGCTGCGGGCGATCCGATCATCCATTCAAAGTACCGCACTGCCGCAGATGCCGTGATTTGTATTGATCACGGCATCTGAGGGGTTAATGGCGGACATCCGCGCGATCGCAGCCTAGACCTGCCGGGCATGACGCGAGCACAACTCCGGTGCACGTGATCATGGCGGCGCGTAAATTTACGTCATGGTGCGTTAAGTACCACGTCACCATGACGTACATTTACGTTCATTGTCGTTAAGGGGTTAAAACAAATAAAGTGCACAACTCCTTAAATGTCTTCTTCCTCAGACTTTCAAGCACCATCTAAGATTCACAGTATAATGTTCTAAGCAATGCCCCCTTATACACCTCTTACCTGAATATCTTTTGGCCACTGGTGGTTTAGAGGATAGTTCTTTAATCTAAACAAAGAATAATAAATATTAGGACTTCTGACTACATTCTGTAAATGAAAGCCCCTTTACCTTTAATCTACTCTTAGGCTAGGTTCACACTGTGGAATTTCTGGGCAGAATTTCTGCTGGAGATCAAACCGGCGGCACTTGGACCGCGCGGACTGCATTGCCTTTCCCATAGATGTCAATGCATTTCTGAGCAGATCTCCCAAAAGATCCACCCAGAAATGTATTGCTGTCTATGGGGACGGCAATGCTGTCCGTGCGGTCTTAGTGCCGCCGGCTAAATCTCTGGCAGAAATTCTGCCCAGAGATTCTGTAGTGTAAACCTAGCCTTAGGGTGCGTTCACACAGAGTAATTCAAGAGGAATTTACTCGAGTAATTCCTCTTGAATTCTCCGCTCCAAATTAATGCCCATCTCCTCTGCCCATTGACTTTAATGTTATTTCTGCTGGCCTGTTCACATTGCGGAAATTGTGCTAGCAGAATTCCGACGCTGAATTCTGTTCCGCTTGAAGAAAGAACATGTTCATTCTTCAAGCGGAATCCGCTAGCAGAAATCAATTGAAGTCAATGGTAAAAAAAAATTCCGCCCGACATCGTTTTCGCGCGGAATTCGCGGGAAATTTGCGCGCAATTCGTGCGCAATTTGCGCGGAAATGGCTGAAAAACTCTTCACTTCTTTCTCCCCCATGTCCGCGCGCAACTCCGCGAAAAAAAAAAAAATTCCGCCCGTAAATTTTTCAGCGTGAATTACTCTTCATTTACTCCGTGTGAACGCACCCTTATTGGACAGGATAGGGGATAAGTGTCTGAATGCAGCCAAAAATCAGTAGTGGAACATACGGAAAGATTTGCATCTTTTTCTGCCTTTTGGACCACTTCTGGTTTTGGCTAAAAATACAGACCAAAGTTAGGACCAAATACTGACCGCAGCGTTTAACACAAGAATGGAATGAGGAAAATACACTTACTGCAACGACCATTGGGGGTATGCCCCTTTGGACACAAAACCCAAACTAGAGACCCCTAAAACACTGACTTTATTAAATATAACTAAAACATTTCACACAGAAAGAAAAGGTATCAAGGTAATTCATAAAAACCCAGCAGTTCACTGTTATGCTCCAACTTTTTAGGAATAATTTCCAAGTAATTTGCACTACAGGTGATACACTGAAAAAATGAATCCTAGTAATACAGTGTGCTAATGCTAAAACTCGCATTAATATCTGTAGCCCTAAATTCACATGATGGTTAACCATGTCCTGAGCCGAAGTCGGGAGCTCGTGATGACATAGCCCCACCCCCTCATGATGTCACACCCCACCCTGCAAGTCTATGGGAGGGGGAGTGAGGACTGTCACGCCTCCTCCCATAGACCTGAATTGAGGGGGTGGGCCTGACATGATGAGGGGGCGGGGCTATGACGTCACAAGCTCCCGGCATTGGCTTCACAGTTTGTTCCAAACGCTGAGCAGTGGAGTACCCCTTTAAACCTATACTACAGCAATAAGAGTGACTGCTGATATTAACACCACATTATAGCCTCACCATATTCAAGCCTCTGGGTTGTGGCTTGAATTATGGAGTCAGGTGACCTTCTGTAATTTCTAATTTTTTTTTTTCTTTATTAATTTTTCAATTGACATGCACAACATGTATAAAATATCAAATATGAATATATACACATAGCAAAAAAGAAAAAAAAAACATTAAACAACAAGAAACAAAAAGCAACAAACCCCCCATCTTCATCATTCATACTCCATTCTCTCTACCTATTCTGACTATAACTTTAACTTCCTTCCCTAATGCTAGATTTCAAAATTTCTTCATTTTCCATCTATCTTCACCGAACTGGCTTTTCCATACTGCCCTTCTTCCCTCCTGTAAAATCATCTTCTTCTAGGTACTCCTTCCCTAATCTCACTTGAGTTATTCTACTTCACATAAATACATTCAGCTTCCTTTCATTTTTTCTCAGTGTTCCCACATCCTATGTTGCTTTACTCTTAATCTTTCCATAACACATATCTGTTTAAGAGAGATTATCAACTGACTTAGGCTAGGTACTCCTTCCCTAATCTCACGTGAGTTAATCTACTTCACATAAATAAATTCAGCTTCCTTTAATTTTTTCTCAGTGTTCCCACATCCTATGTTGTTCTACTAGAACTTTAGTATTTCCTAATTTATCCAATCTTAATCTTTCCATAACACATATCTGTTTAAGAGAGATTATCAACTGACTTAGGCTAGGTACGGTTGTAGATTTCCAAAGTTTAGCTATTGCTTTACGTGTGGAAACCGTATGGAAGATTATGGTGAGATTTAGTAGAGAAGTAGATTCCAGGCCTATCGACAACAGAGCAACTTCTGGACCCCACCTAAGGGTTGTTACCCCCTTTTAATAATGTTGTTAATAATCTATATATTCCCTTCCACAGCCGTTGTATTGCCACGCACTCCCACCACATATGCAGAAATGTTTCTTTTCCCATCCCACATCGCCAGTAAGCAGGAGAGAGATCAGGATTCATACTGGCTAATGTGGTAAGAGTAATGTACCAACGATACATCATTTTTCTAGCAGACTCTAAATGAGCTATACAATGTGATACCTTATCTGGGATTAAGTCCAAATGAGCCCATTGCTCTGTCGAAATTGAAAGACCCAGATCTCTCTCCCATAACCCTCTAAAATACAGTTGAGGTGGTGGGCTGGAGTGTAATATAGCCTTATAAACTCTATAGATATTCCCTCTCTTTCCCTTTGAGACTTCAGGAAGTAGGGACCATACCTACGCATAAGTCCACCTTCCCTCCACTTTAGGGAGGAGATACAATGGCATAACTGAGGGTATTTAAAAAAGTATTTAGATGGAATCTGAAACTTTGTACAAAAATCTTCACATGATAATAAGGTTAAACACAATGTGCCAAAGCAAATAGCCATACGCCCATATTCGCTGTCAGAGTTGAACTCTATTGACGGCAGGAGTTTTACCGAGCAGGGCTGCCAACCATAGATTCCATCTGCGGGATAGTGCCCCACTCACTTGTGCTTCTAACGAGACCCATTGTGCCATAATTTTTGTTTCTTTTAATACTTATACTTAACACAGATGCAGTACAGTGGGCAGCCATGTTACATACCTGATCTTTTTGACATTTAATTAATTCATTTTGTTCCTGAAGTCTCTGTCCAAGGTCAACCAGTCGTTTCTTGTAGAAATCATTGGACGTCTTTTGATATTCATTCACTGATAATGTTAGCTTCTCATTTTTTGATAAAAGCTAGAAAAAATAACCATTTGACAGAAATAAATGTTATCTTATAACAATTTACTTATTTTCACTAAAATCTAGTAACAACCCCCTACAAAATAACGCCTATTTGAACAAAAGCTTAGGCCTCCTTCACACAACAAACATCCTGGTCTAAAAAGATAGTTCCATCGCTTGATAGCGGTCCAATGTATATCACAAATCATATAAACGCGCACAGATAGGTAAATACCCCATTTAAGTAAACATAACAAGGCAAACAGATTGTACCAAGCCCACACCATACCTAGTTTCAGATATCCCTGTGTAAAAATATAGTTTCAAATATACAGTGGTTATAAAAAGTCTACACACCATTTGCCAGGTTCCTGTGATGTCAAAACTTTTTCCACCTTTAACCTCCCTGGCGGTATGATTCTGTCTGGAAATTTGTACCAAAAGCAGTACAATTTTTTGCATTGAAATTTCACATCTCCCCCCGTCACATTCCCCCTCCCCCCCATATCACATTCTCCCCCCTGTCACATTCATCCCCCCCTGTCACATTCCCCCCCCCTTGTTACATTCTCCCCCCTCCATGTTACATTCCCCTCCCCCCTTGTCACATTCTTCCCCCCTTGTCACATCACCCCCTCATGTCACATTCCCCTCCCCCGTCACATCCCCCCCCTTGTCACATTCCCCCCTCTTGTCCCATTCCCCCCATATCACATTCTCCCCCTCCTTGTCACATTCTTCCCCCCTGTCACATTCATCCCCCCCTGTCACATTCCCCCCCCCTTGTTACATTTTCCCCCTCCATGTTACATTCCCCTCCCCCTTGTCACATCCCCCCCTCATGTCACATTCCCCTCCCCCGTCACATCCCCCCCTTGTCACATTCCCCCCTCTTGTCACATTCCCCCCTATGTCACATTCCCCCCTATGTCACATGTCACATTCCCCCCATGTCACATTCCCCCCTCTGTCACATCCCCCCCCCCCCCCTTCTCACCTTGTCTTGTCCTGCAGCAGCATACACTAGGTTTGCCGGGCAGATTTCAAACCTAGTGTATTTCCTGCAGAACAAGCCCTTTCCCCTTCAGCCAATCACAGGCTTTACACCACTGCGGCCAGTGATTGGCTGAAAAGGGAAAGGTCCTGGAAGATGAATAGTGAAGAGAGCAGGGACCAGAGCGCATGGAGGGGAACGGCATCTGCAGGGATCGGGAGTAGGTAAGCAAAAGGTTTTTTACTTTTACACTTAGCTCAGTGTTTTTCTACCAGGGAGCCTCCAGCTGTTGTGAAACTACTACTCCCAGCATGCTGAGAGTTGTAGTTTTGCAACATCTGGAGGCCCCCTGGTTGAGAAACACTGACTTTTAGTATATGTCTTTACCTGCTCTAGCTGGCCCCCGCCACGGGAGCCGACCTGAGCAGATAATCACATGTTTTCCTGGGGGCTGCATCGCTATATCGCAAAAAGCAAAAATCGCGATTCCATTGCTTTTGCGATATATTGTGCAGCCCACACAGCAACTCTGCAATTCTACCCCGAGCGTGACTCAGGGTTACCGCTTCTAGCAGCGAAAATTAACCCCGAGTCACACTCGGGAATACCGCTAGGCTGGTTAAAGGGGTGTTCTGGGTTTATACATCTTACTCCCTATCCAAAGGATAAGGGATAAGATGTATGATCGCAGGGTCCCATTGCTGGGGGCCCCCGTGATCTCAGGGCAGCCCCCGACAAAATGCCTTTGGATAGGGGATAAGATGCATAAACCTGGAATACCCCTTTAATGTGACCTATAACATGAACAATTCAATTGCGAAACAAACAGAAATCTTTGAGGAAAATAACACACTGTAACCTGTTCGCACGAACGTGCACACCCTAAGGCTATGTTCAGATGATGAAATTTCTGCTGCAGCAGAGTCCCACTGATTTCAATGGATTCTGCTGCACTGTGCACAAGGCAGAATTTTTATGCCGCAGAAATCCTGATTCTGGAGTCCGCAGAGAGAATAGACATGAACTGCATTAAAATCACACTGATTCGTGCAAACAGCAGATCACTACAAAGAAGGATACTTTAAAGCGTCACTGCTAGTTAAAGAGCAGCAGCGCCCTTCCCTCCCCCAGCTGGCTGTTCGATCTGAGTGATGTGCTTTTTATAAAGAAGGGATGACTGGCCTGGGTAGTGGAGCTGTGCTTCACTCAGCTATAACTAGCGATCACAGCAGTTATAAACATTTGACAAGTCTGGGGTGACTGAATGTAAGTTTCTGTGGGTTTAGTGCAATCTGCTCTTCATGTATTTTATTTGTTGTTGGTGGTTCTGAGGTATGTATATTTATTATACATATATGCAGTTATGCACAGTGCACTTTGTATAAAGTGACCCACCTAGTGGTGGTTTGATGAATTTGTAACATATACTTACCCTCAGTGTGTTCGGTCCTAGTTTGAAGGTCTGCCTTTATTTGATGTGTTTGTTATGTATTGTATTTTCTCAATAAAGACTGATGTAGTATTTTAATTATGGATGGCGTGTTATCTATTGATGTTCATGTCTGGACGACAAAAGTCTGCACAAATGTCTGGATGTTAAAAGTTTGCACAAATGACAGTAACACTTTAAAAGGGTTATCCAGTAAAAAAAAATGTTTTCATGTCAACTGCCTCCAGAAAGTTAAACAGATTTGTAAAATACTCCTATTAACCCCTTAACGACCACGAGCATAAACTTACGCTCGTGGCCGGCTCCTGTTATGTGAAGCACGCTCAACAGGTGAGCGCGCTTCATACTTGGCAGGTCCCGGTTGCTATCAGCAGGCAGGACCCGCAGCTAATACCAGACATTGCTGATTGGGCTGATGTCCAGTATTAACCCTTTAGACGACACGATCAAAGTTGACCGCAGCATCTAAAACGGGAGAAAATCGTTGCCAGTTAGATCAGTGGGCTGTTCGGGACCGCCACGGTCAAATCGTGGCGTCTCGAACAGCTGAGAGGACAGCGAGAGGCTTCTTACTTTGTCTCCCACTGTCACTCTGCTGCTCCGTGACTGAGATCCAGGCTGGAGCAGCAGAGCACCGATAACACTGATCAATGCAATGGGCTTTGCATTGGTCAGTGTCTGCAATCAAGGTATTGCATGTTATAGTCCCCTATGTAAAAAAAATTGTTAATAAATGTGATTTAACCCCTTCCCTAATAAAAGTTTGAATCACCCTTCCTATCGGTCGTCAAAAGCGATGACAAATAGCATATCAGGGGCGGGGGGGGGGGGGGGGGGGGGTTAACTTTCGTTTTCCCCGTACTGCCCACCCACAATAGGCGGGGCAGAACGGGGAAACCGAAGGGGACCGGGCGTCGAAGTCCACTTACCTGTCGGTGGAGGCTGCGGGATGTGATCGGCTGCTGTGATCGGCGCGGGCGGCATGTCGTGCGGCTGGCTCCCTGGATCCGACGGAAGCCGGTAAGTTGCCTAGCAACTTCTAGAGGGCTACAGTCTGAGACCACTATACAGTGGTCTCTACACTGTAGCCCTCCAGATGTTGCAAAACTACAACTCCCAGCATGCCCAGACAGCTGTTTGGGCATGCTGGGATTTACAGTTTTGCAACAGCTGGAGGTTTACAGTTTAGAGACCACTGCACAGTGATCTCTAAACTGCCCTCTAGATTTCGCAAAACTACAACTCATAGCATGCCCACACAGCTGTTTGCTGTCTGGGCATGCTGGGATTTGTAGTTTTGCAAAATCTGGAGGTACACAGTTTGGAGATCACTGTGCAGTGGTCTCTAACTGTAGCCCTCCAGATGTTGCAAAACTGCAAATCACAGCATGCCCAAACAGCAAACAGCTGTCTCGGCATGCTGGGAGTTGTAGTTGCGTACCTCCAGCTGTTGCATAACTACATCTCCCAGCATGAGTACATGCTGGGAGTTGTAATTTTGAAACAGCTGGAGGCACACTGGTTGGAAAATACTGAGTTAGGTAACAGAACCTAACTGAAGATTTTCCAACCAGTGTGGCTCCAGCTGTTGCAAAACGACAACTCCCAGCATGCACGGTCTGTCAGTACATGCTGGGAGTTGTAGTTTTGAAACAGCTGGAGGTTTGCCCCCCCCCCCCCCCCCATGTGAACGTACAGGGTACATTCACACGGGCAGGTTTACAGTAAGTTTCTTGCTTCAAGTATGAGCAAATTTCTAGCAGGAAGCTCACTGTAAACTTCTGCCAGTGTGCGTGTACCCTAAAAACACTACACTACACTAACACATAATAAAGGGTAAAACACTACATATACACTGTCCCCCCCCCCCCCCCCCATAAAAATGAAAAACTTATTGTACGGCAGTGTTTCCAAAACGGAGCCTCCAGCTGTTGCAAAATAACAACTCCCAGCATTTCCGGACAGCCACTGACTGTCCAGGCATGCTGGGAGTTTAGCAACAGCTGGAAGCACCATGTTTGGGAATCACTGGCGTAGAATACCCCTATGCAATCCCTAATTTAGTCCTCAAATGCGCATGGCGCTCTCTCACTTCGGAGCCCTGTCGCATTTCAAGGAAACAGTTTATGGGGTATTTCCGTACTCGGGAGGAATTGCACTACAAATTTTGGGGGGCTTTTTCCCCTTTTACCCCTTATGAAAAGGAAAAGTTGGGGGCTACACCAGCCTGTTAGTGTAAAAAAAATATATATATATTTTACACTAACATGCTGGTGTTGTCACATACGTTTTATTTTCACAAGAGGTAAAAGGAAAAAAAAGACCCCCAAAATTTGTAACGCAATTTCTCCTGAGTACGGAAATACCCCATATGTGGGCGTAAAATGCTCTGCAGGCGCACAACAAGGATCAGGAGTGAGAGCGCACTATGTACATTTGAAGCCTAAATTGGTAATTTGCACAGGGGTGGCTGATTTTACAGCGGTTCTGACATAAACACAAAAAAAGAAATACCCACATGTGACCCCATTTTGGAAACTACACCCCTCACGGAAGGTAACAAGGGGTATAGTGAGCCTTAACACCCCACAGGTGTTTAATGAAAATTCTTCAAAGTTGGATGGAAAAATGTTATCCCAAATTTTTCATTTTCACAAGGAAAAATTGGAAAAAAGCCCCCCAAAATTTGTAACCCCATTTCTTCTGAGTAAGAACATACCCCATATGTGGATGTAAAGTGCTCTGCTGATGAACTACAATGCTCAGAAGAGAAGGAGCGCCATTGGGATTTTGAAGAGAAATTTTGTCCGGAATTGAAGGCCATGTGTGTTTACAAAGCCCCCATAGTGCCAGAACAATGGACCCCCCCCCCCCCCCCCCACATGTGACCCCATTTTGGAAACTACACCCCTCACGTAATGTAATAAGGGGTACAGTGAGAATTTACGCCCCACAGGTGTCTGACAGATTTTTGGAACTGTGGTCCGTGAAAATGAAAAATTTAATTTTTCATTTGCACAGCCCACTGTTCCAAAGATCTGTCAAACGCCAGTGGGGTGTAAATACTCACTGCACCCCTTATTAAATTCTGTGAGGGGTGTAGTTTCCAAAATGGGGTCACATAAGGGGGGGGTCCACTGTTCTGGCACCATGGAGGGCTTTGTAAACGCACATGGCCCACGACTTCTATTCCAACCAAATTCTGTCTCCAAAAGCTCAAAGGTGCTCCTCCTCTTCTGAGCATTGACGTCCACACATTGGGTATTTCCATACTCAGAAGAAATGGGGTTACAAATTTTGGGGGTCATTTTCTCCTATTATCCCTTGTAAAAATTTAAAATTTGGGGGAAAACTAGCATTTTAGTGAAAAAAAAAAAAACAATCATTTACACATCCAACTTTAACAAAAAGTCGTGAAACACCTGTGGGGTGTTAAGGCTCACTGGACCCCTTGTTACGTGCCTTGAGGGGTGTAGTTACCAAAATAGTATGTCATGTATTTTTTTTTTGCTGTTCTGGCACCATAACGGCTTCCTAAATGCGACATGCCCCCCAAAAACCATTTCAGGAAAAACTCACTCTCCAAAATCCCACTGTCTCTCCTTCCCTTCTGAGCCCTCTAGTGCACCCGCCGAACACTTGACATACACATATGAGGTATTTCCTTACTCGAGAGAAATTGGGTTACACATTTTAGGAAGATTTCTCTCCTTTTACCCCTTGTAAAAATTCAAAAACTGGGTCTACAAGAATTTTCTCCTTCAATTTGCTGCTATTCCTGTGAAACACCTAAAGGGTTAATAAACCTTTTGAATGTCATTTTAAATACTTTGAGGGGAGCAGTTTTTATAATGGGGTCATGTGTGGGGTATTTCTAATAAGAAGGCCCTTCAAATCCACTTCAAAACAGAACTGGTCCCTGAAAAATTTCGATTTTGAAAATGTTGTGAAAAATTGGAAAATTGCTGCTATAATTTGAAGCCCTCTGATGTCTTCCAAAAGTAAAAACATGTCAACTTTATGATGCAAACATAAAGTAGACATGTTGTATATGTGAATCAATATATAATTTATTTGGAATATTCATTTTCCTTATAAGCAGAGAGCTTCAAAGTAAAAAAAAAAAAGCAAAATTTTCAATTTTTTCATCAAATTTTGGAATTTTTCACCAAGAAATTATGCAAGTATCGACAAAATTTTACCACTAACATAAAGTAGAATATGTCACGAAAAAACTATCTCGGAATCAGAATGAAAGGTAAAAGCATCCCAGAGTTATTAATGCTTAAAGTGAAAGTGGTCAGATGTTCAAAAAATGGCCGGGTCCTACAGTGAAAATTGGCTGGGTCCTTAAGGGGTTAAGGACAATTTTATTTTTAAGTTTTCGTTTTTTCCTCCTTGCCTTTTAAAAATCATAACTCTTTTATATTTTCATCCACAGACTAGTATGAGGGCTTCTTTTTTACGTGACCAGTTGTCCTTTGTAATGACATCACTCATTTTACCATAAAATGTATGGCGCAACCAAAATAACACTATTTGTGTGGGGAAATTGATAAGAAAACCGCAATTTTGAGGGCTCATTTTCTGCGCCATGATCTGTAATTTTTTTTATACCACATTTGCATATATAAACCTTTTAATAAATTTTTTTATCAATTTTTTTGGGAATAAAATGTTATTAAAAAAAGCAGCAATTTTGGTATTTTTTTTTTTACGTTCACGCCGTTCACCGTATGGGATAATTAACATTATATTTTAATAGTTTGGATATTTACGCACGCTGCAATACCAAATATGTTTATAAAAAAAACATTTTTTTTACACTTTTTGGGGGTAAAATGGGGAAAAACTGACAATTTACATTATTATTGGGGGAAGGGATTTTTCAAATTTTTTTAACTTTTATTTTTACTTTTTTTACACTTTAATAGTCCCCATAGGGTACTATTTATTGCAATAATTTGATTGCTAATACTCATCAGTGCTATGCATAGGGCATAGCACTGATTAGTGTTATCGGCTATCGTTTTCTCTAGTCTGCTCGATCTTAGACCAGAGCAGAAGACGCCGGGAGAAGGACGGAGGCAGGTGAGGGAACCTCCGTCCGCCATTACAGATGATCGGATCGCCGCGGCAACGCTGCGGTCGATCCGATCATGCATTTTTCTGACCGCACTCCCGCAGATGCGGCATCTGAGGGGTGATCACGGCGAACGCAGATGTCCGCCATTACCGGCGGGTCCCTAGTCAGCAGCCGGGAACTGCCGCGCATGACCCGAGCATCGCGTTAAGTACCGCCTCACCAGGACGTACATTTACGGTCTGTGTCGTTAAGGCTAGGATTCCACACAGGTTTTTTTCCACACAGCTTTTTTCCTGTGTGTAAACCTAGCCTAAGGATAACACACGCATCAGCCATGTGGATAAGCACTAAATCAAGGCCACTGACAGCAATGAAACAGTCTACTTTATCAACTTTCATAATATGAGATATAGGACAGAAATAAAACATTTCAATACTAAAGTACATTTGCACAGGGTAAGCAGAACCTCCACAAAAATGTAGGCATGTGGGTGCGGTTTCATTCACATGCTTGTGCTTTAATATTAAAGGGTGTATTCACATGTTGCAGTTGAGTCGCATATATAGCTGCATCAAAGCCCCATCAAGAACACCATGGGGGGAATGTATTATAGAGTGTAGGATACCCTGTTTTCCTTGTGGTATATTTGACGTGGCTGGAACTAATTTATCAAAAGGTTGCTCGGCCTTTCATGAATTATATGTAGAAGCATTAGTGATGACTGGAAATACTGCTCAGTATAGAGGGGGAGATTTATCAAAACCTGTCCATAGCAACCAATCAGATCGCTTCTTTCATTTTGCAGAGGCCTTGTTAAAAATGAAAGAAGTGATCTGATTGGTTGCTATGGGCAACTCAGCAACTTTTGCTCTGGACAGGTTTTGATAAATCTCCCCCAGAGACTTTTTTCCAATTGGTCTGACTTGGTGTGATTAATGAATAATTGTGGTCCATTGCACATAAATTACAGTAGCAACTTTTTCAAAAGTCCCAAATGATACATTGATGACCACTGTAAAAAAAACTTATACAGTACACTGAAATGCAGTGGTGTGTCAAAAATGTTATACATGAAAAGTCACCCAAAAAAAAAAAGATCCAGCACAGATTGCTGTAGTTTTCTAGTGACAATGGGGGAGATTTATCAAAACCTGTCCAGAGAAAAAGATTGCTGAGTTGCCCATAGCAACCAATCAGCTCACTTCTTTCATTTTTAACTAGGACTCTGCAAAATGAAAGAAGCGATCTGATTGGTTGATATGGGCATTGAACAGGTTTTCCTTTGCACAGGTTTTGATAAATCTCCCCCAATATTACACACATAAAAGGGTAAAGACCATATTAATATCTCCCCGTGTGCGTTTTACTGCGATTGCCATGGTTTTGCAAAGCAGTAACTGGCCATATGGTTTTTACAAGGGAAATCTGCCAAATATATATATTTCACCTGTTAGAACCAAGCAAAATGGGGGCAAATCACAGTAAAACCACTGTTTGGACATAATGTACAATTATAACTATATACTAAATTTTCTGTACTGCAAAATGCCAAACTCCCAATTCTGAAGGTAAAAATAGATAAGCACCCCCGCCAATGATGGACACAATAGGAGCCACGTGACCGGCACTTCTCTAAACAACTTAATAGAGAAGAAACAAGCTACTGTTTCACAGTATTTTACTTCTAAAATAGACATGAAATTAAAAAGGTGGAGAACTGTAGCAATACCTGGCTCTTCTCCTTCTCATGCTCCTGGTAAAGAAGATGTAGGCGCTTTTCCCACTTTTCTTCCTTCAGATGAAAAAAGAAATAATATATTGATTTTAATATGCAAAATAACTGTAGAAAGTGTAGTGTGAACTGAATTGTAACTATACCTGCATTTCAAGAAGTTTTTTCACACTCTGAACATCATGTGGACATGAAGATTTGCCCTCCTCTGTATCACTTGGTGGGCTCTCCTGCAGAGTGCCAAGGCCAGATCTCCTGTGCAGACTGTCTTTTTTTATTTCATGAAGCTCCTGAAATCGATATTGGTAAATTGTGTGTCATCTTATAGGGAGTATGTCAGCAGATGTTTTATGCTGCCCAAATCGCAGCATGAAATCTCAACAGGCTCTCTTGTTATAACAACTATGAATCACTTCGAATTGCTGCAGTGTTTCAAGGGTTTAAGGGCTCGTTCTCACAAGCCAATTTTATTTCAAAGGGACAGGCTCTCTAAGGGCTGGCCGCAGTAGATTTTCAGCAGCAGAATCTCCCCCGCGGGAAATCAATCGCAGACCCCATTGAAGTTTATGGGGTCTGCTGTGGATTTTTAACAGTGGAGATTCCGCCGCTGAAAATCAGTTGTGGACAGCCCGCAGAGAGCCCGTCCCTTTCAAACTCGTAGTGGCAAAGCCGCTGCAAGTTTAAAGCAAAATTTGCTCATGTGAATGAGCTCTAAGGGTGAGTTCACACCTGCGTATGTTTGCTGCAGATTTGTTACTGCAGACCCATGGGCAGCAAAATTTGATGTAGTGTAAATGAATATAAATAAATAGCTGAATATGGCAGAAAATCAACACCATAAAATACACAGTGTCAAATCTGCAGCGGATTATGTACGTGTGTATGCACCCTATGCACTATACACTAGGTGCGGCCTCCCTGGTTCGGCTTAAGTTACATGTCTGCATACATCAATAGGGAGAGGCCTGTCAATCAAGCTGAGCTGGGCAAGAAGATGCCAGGGTGCTGTCCTCCGGAACGTGTTTTCCTGTTTGCACTTGCTTT
Organism: Hyla sarda; assembly: GCF_029499605.1. Classification (NCBI taxonomy): domain Eukaryota; kingdom Metazoa; phylum Chordata; class Amphibia; order Anura; family Hylidae; genus Hyla; species Hyla sarda. The sequence goes on from NC_079190.1 coordinate 156,669,384, forward strand.
GATCTCAATAAATTGGTCCAGTTTTGGTTCACACAACATCTCTGGTCTGATTGTTCTCCTTTACCCTGTAAACTAGCAGTGCCAACATCAAAGGGTTTTTCCACTAAAATCAGAAGTGGATCCATAAGGAAGGAGAAGTATAAGTCCTTCCTTTAAATTTCACATTTTGTATGAATACACTTCTCACTTTGGCTCAAAAACTGCAGTGGCAGTATTAAAAAAAAACACCAGAAAAAAGCCTGTGTGGAAATTTAGCCTTAGGCTAGATCCACACTCCGTTATGCTAATATCTACCACTGCGTACTGACAGAAGGCCCATTTACATTAATGGACAGAACATAGTCAACTAGTGACTACGTTCAGACCATGTATTTTTATACACAAAATAAGTGTATAATTGCATTGACTATGTTCCTTCAGTAAACTCACTTGGCCAGCTAATAGCACGCTACGGTATAACTTTTTGAAAGGCTGCCAACATACACCTTTAACCCCTTAAGGACTCAGGGTTTTTCAGTTTTTGCACCTTCGTTTTTTCCTCCTTACCTTTTAAAAATCATATCCCTTTCAATTTCCACCTAAAAATCCATATTATGGCTTATTTTTTGTGTCACCAATTCTACTTTGCAGTGACATTAGACATTTTACCCAAAAATTCACGGCGAAAGGGAAAAAAAAATCATTGTGCAACAAAATCGAAGAAATAATGCCATTTTGTAACTTTTGGGGGCTTCCGTTTCTACGCAGTGCATATTTCGGTAACAATGACACCTTATTATTCAGTAGGACCATACGGTTAAAATGTCACCCAACTTATATAGGTTTGATTTTGTCGTACTTCTGGAAAAAATCATAACTACATGCAGGAAAATGTATACGTTTAAAAATGTCCTATTTTGACCTCTATAACTTTTTTATCTTTCCACGTACAGGGCGGTATGAGGACTCATTTTTTGCGCCGTGATCTTTAGTTTTTATCGGTATGATTTTTGTTTTGATCGGAGTTTTTGATCACTTTTTATTCATTTTTTAATGGTATAAAAAGTGACCAAAAATAAGCTTTTTTTGGACTTTGGAATTTTTTTGCGCGTACGCCATTGACCGTGCGGTTTAATTAATAATATATTTTTATAGTTCGGACATTTATGCACGCGGCGATACCACATATGTTTATTTATTTATTTTTTTTTACTTACATTGTTTGATTTTTTTTATGGGAAAAGGGGGGTGATTCAAACAAAAGGGGGTAAAATGACCTTTATTAACACTTTTTTTTGCAGTGTTAAAGGTCCCATAGGGACCTATAACACTGCACACACTGATCTCTCATGCTGATCACCGGCGTGTATTAACACGCCTGTGATCGGTGTTATGGCCGCTTGACTGCTCCTGCATGGATCTCAGGCACGGAGCAGTCATTCGTCGATCGGACACCGAGGAGGCAGGTAAGGGCCCTCCCGGTGTCCTGTAAGCTGTTCGGGATGGCGCGATTTCACCGCCCGACTGAGCAGCAGGGATACTTTCACTTCAGACGCGGCGGTCAGTTCTGATCGCCGCATCTGAAGGGTTAATACAGGACATCACCGCGATTAGCCGCGGGTCCCGGCCGTTGATAGCCGCCGGGACCGACCCGATATGACGCGGGAGCCGGCGGAGGACGTAAATATACGTCCTGCGTTGTTAAGGGGTTAACCTACTTAGGAGATGTGATTCCACCTTATGTGGATGTAAAATAAAGTCTTTTATGGCTTTATATAAAATGCAACCAGTAATGGACACTTACATTTTCTAAACAGGTGTTCTTGGATGTCACTTCCTTAAGCTCTTTCATAAATGACTCTGTTACTTTGTTCAATTTATCTTCAAATTTTTCTCTTTCTTCTTTTTTCCATTCATCGAACTTTTTTGAAACATCTTGTTCAATTGATTTTCTAAGTTCGTTTTCCTGTATCTATAAGAAACAGATTTACACAGGCTTTACACAGGGGTTTGTGCATCTATGTAAGTCTATGAGACACTCATAGACTTACATAGAGAAAGTGACTTCACACACAACCCCCGTCCTAGCTATGGCATGTCCACGCAGAAGTTTAACGGACGGACAATCTGCCATGTGAACATACTCTAAGACATCTTACCTGTGAAAGTTTCTCTAAATGAGCTGCTTGTTCTGCTTCCAGCTGACTTTTGGTAAGCCGTAATTCTTCTTTTAGACAGTTTACCTCATGCTGCAGTTTATTACTTGACTGGATATTTTGCTTTCCTATATAGAAAGAAGACATCATTTATTTACCTCTAGTACCGTGAAAACACCTAGAGCTGGGCGGTATGACCAAATATGTGTATCACAGTATTTTTTTTTACTTACGGCGGTTCCATGGTATATAACAATATTTTCACCCCCCAATCATGTGACCCGTGCGCGGTGTTCGCCGACCCCCCCCCCCCCCCCAAATCATATGACCCACCAGCGCTGTTCTGCCCCCCCAATTAATGATCAGCCCAGCGGGGTACTACTCACAGATGTCACCTTCAAGCACTGCCCTCCTCCTCTTTGTTGGGGGTCGCTGGCGCTGGAACTCACTGTACGCCAGTGGTCTCCAACCTGCAGATCTCCAGTTGATGCAAAACTACAACTCCCAGCATGCCCGGACATGCTGCGAGTTGTAGTTTTGCAACAGCTGGAGGTCCGCAGGTTGGAGACCACTGCTGTACAAGAGACAAACAAAGAGGAGGAAGGCAGTGCTTGAAGGTGACATCTGTGAGTAGTAGCCCGCTGGGCTGATCATTAATTGGGGGGGGGGTCAGAACAGTGCTGGCGGGTAACATAGGATTAGTTCCCCGATGTGGGGACAGCGCTGCGCTGGGCTGATGATACATTCCCGAGGGGGAGGGGCCCAACCGGTATTGTGCAGCCCAAAGAATTCGGTATTCGGCATGAACCGGTATACCGCCCAGCCCTAAAAACACCTACAGTAGATGTTTCTGTATCTCCCATTTCTATGGAGAATGGCCACACATAAACAGTATAGGGGCAATTTAAAGGGGTACTCCGCTGCTCAGCATTTGGGCTAAGACGTCACAAGCTCTCGGCACCGGCTCCAGCGTTCGGAACAGTTTGTTCCAAACGCTGAGCAGCGGAGTACCCCTTTAATAACAGGTTTAGAGCTTTTTTGGGCTAGAAAAGTCACAGAAATGGCTCTATTGTGCAAAATTTGATTTTGATATAAATGGTTTTGGTATACACTTTTAGTTTTTCACTTTGCAGTGGTTGCTGATTTATGAAGTGCCACTGATGTCTGCCGCAAAGCCCTCAATTTGTTGCAAATCTACACCAGTGCCGACCTGGCTTACAAAACTTGCTGTAGATGGCACTTTAATTAAAGGGGTATTCCAGGCCAAAACTTTTTTTTATATATCAACTGGCTCCGGAAAGGTAAACAGATTTGTAAATTACTTCTATTAAAAATTTTTAATCCTTCCAATAGTTATTAGCTTCTGAAGTTGAGTTGTTGTTTTCTGTCTAACTGCTCTCTGATGACTCATGTCCCGGGAGGTGTGCAGTTCCTATGGAGATATTCTCCCATCATGCACAGCTCCCAGGACGTGACATCATCATTGAGCAGTTAGACAGAAAACTTCAGAAGCTAATAACTATTGGAAGGATTAAGATTTTTAAATGGAAGTAATTTACAAATCTGTTTAAATTTCCAGAGCCAGTTCATATATATATAAAAAAAGGTTTTGCCTGGAATACTCCTTTAAGTTGCACAAAGTCGAAGAGGAGGAATCCTAAAAAGTGGTATTTTGAAGTGATTTATTGTTTTTTCCTTATCCAAATGTATCAACCCCCTTGCGATATTATGATAAAAATGTTGTACGTAAGCAAAACCACAGCAAAAATAAATGGCTTCAAAACATACTTTAAAATACACACAATAATAAATGTTCCTCTATATCTTTGCCAAGCACCTGGAATCTCTTAGGTTGTGTTTACACGTTGTGGCTAATTAGCAGTACCTTAACTAAGTAACTAACACATGGGTTTTGCTTCAAAATGGCAGAAATTGCAGTACAAATGTTTTACAAAATGCTTTTTTGGTCATTTGTGGTAAGACACAGCAAAAAAAACATGTGGTAATTAGTGGTGGTACTGCTAATTAGCCGCAATGGGTTAACACAGCCTTAGAGTATGTCGCCATTCAGCCATAAATCATGACAGCATGCGGTGGAGACACGGAGTGCATCTGCAGTGTATTTCATGCTGCGGGTGCGCTGATGGCAGTTACCTGCTGCAACGGGGTAGCTCTGCGGATCTGCACATAGGGGTGGATTTCCTGCTCTGCATCTGCTACGAGTAGGAACTGTGTCTACAGCGAGAAATCAGCCTCTACGAGCAGACACACAGAGATACCCAGTCGCAGCACGGAGCTTGTTCTTATGACTGCTGTCGGCATATAATACGTTGCCCTCAGAGCTATATTTAAAGTGTCATAGAAAAGGGACTGAATACTAAAGTCCATGAAAAATGTAAGCTTTTCTTTTTTAAGAAATCCACAAAAATTTCAAAAATTCTGATAGGTGTGAAAATTGATATTTATTTGTTATTTTACCACAAAGCCACAACATAACAAACTGTGAAAAAAGTGAAAAGCCTGAAGGCTTTCAGAACACAGGGGATAAGTTGCTAGAGGCTTCCGACTGCCCCTCATAATCTCGAGTATCCCATCAGAATGGTGCGGCGGATGCTGGTGCACTGCCGCTCCAATCATTGTCTAAGGCAAGGTCAGAGGTCAGAGATAAGCACAGCATTTTCTATCTCTGGCAGCTTCAGTGCACATCCACCACACCATTCCAATGGCAGGAGCCCATTCATAAGACCTAGGTGATTACTGGCAGTCAAACCCCACCATGGTCTTACAGAGGGGATAAGTGTTCATGGTGGGACAATAGCTGAAAAGGAGTAGCATTTCGAAACACTGTTGCGACCAAGGCTTGCGTTCATAATAGGGCTGGGCGGTATACCGGTTCATACCGAATACCAAATTTTTTGGGCTGCACGATATGAATTTTCCCCCATACCGCAATACCGGTTGGGCCCCTCCCCCTCGGGAATGTATTATCAGCCCAGCGCAGCGCTGTCCCCACATCGGGGAACGAATCATATGTTACCCGCCAGCATTGTTCTGCTCCCCCCAATTAATGATCAGCCCAGCGGGGTACTACTCACATATGTCAAGCACTGCCCTCCTCCTCTTTGTTGGGGGCCGCCGGGCGCTGGAACTCTATACTGTACGCCAGTGGTCTCCAACCTGCAGACCTCCAGATGTTGCAAAACTACAACTCCCAGCATGCCCGGACAGCCAACGTCTGTCAGGGCATGCTTGGAGTTGTAGTTTTGCAACAGCTGGAGGTCCGCAGGTTTGAGACCACTCCAGTACGCTGTATTCCTATGCCCGGGCTGCAAAAGATAAAGAAAATAAACTGTAACTCACCTACGCCGGCCACACGCTGGGGACGGGAACATCGGACAGCCGTCAGCCTATCACCGGCCGGAGCGATGTCCCACCCCGGCCAGTGATAGGCTGAGCCCACTGTCATGTAAGGAGCTCTGGCCGGCTTCTTACATGACAGTGCGCTCAGCCTATCACTGTCCGGGGCGGGACATTGCTGCGGCCGGTGATAGGCTGACGGCTGTCCGACGTTCCAGTCCCAAGGGACAGCGTGTGGCCGACGTAGGTGAGTTACAGTTCATTTTCTGTATATTTTGCAGCCCGGGCATAGGGATACAGCGTACAGCAGTGGTCTCCAACCTGCGGACCTCCAGCTGTTGCAAAACTACAACTCCCAGCATGCCCGGACAGCCATTGGCTGTCCGGGCATGCTGGGAGTTGTAGTTTTGCAACAACTGGAGGTCCGCAGGTTGGAGACCACTGGCGTACAGTGAGTGATTTTTTCACCGCACACCGGCGGCCCCCAACAAACAGGAGGAGGGCAGTGCTTGAAGGTGACATATGTGAGTAGTACCCCGCTGGGCTGATCATTAATTGGGGGGGAGCAGAACAGTGCTGGCGGGTCACATGATTTGGGGGGGGGGGGGGGAGCCGAACAGCGCGCGCGGGTCACATGATTGGGGCGGGGGGTCAGAACAGCGCTGGCGGGTCACATGATTGGGGGGTGAAAATACCATTATATAACGTGGAACCGCCGTAAGTAAAAAAAATACCGTGATACACATATTTGGTCATACCGCCCAGCTCTAGTTCATAATATGGATGCAGAAATGCAGCTGTATTAAACTTGTGTTAAACTTGCCAACATCTATGCATTGTTATAAACATAAGTTAACTTTTAGCAAGAACATCATTTTTATGTCTCCCTAAAAATAGGCGCATTGCACTGGCGACACAACAGAGACTGGCTAACCATGAAATTTCAGAGTAAAAATGAAGGCTTTATTTTTTGTAAAAAATGACCCTGTGTCAAATTAAATGAAATTCAAAGGTGAGAAGCTTTTTCTCTGGCTCCATTTATCTGCATGGCCAGATCTACCTCTCCTGACATACTTTTCACCTCTTTTGTGCTACCAACTAGTGTACAGGCTTTCAGCCGACAAATCAGGCTGGCAGACAACTAATGAAATGTTCTGCTTCATCAACAAGGGCATTCATGTCTGATATGAGGAAGAGTGCCAGCAGAGCAGAACTCTACAGAAGGCGCCGAACAACTATATTGAGCATTTCAAGAGGACTTCACTTTAAAAGTCTGACACTAGGCTGTTTGTAGAAATTACTCCAAATACCCAAGAGTGCAGACTGCTTTTATAGGTAAAAACTCTGCAAGAGTGTCACTTCATAAGTAAGGTAACAAGAGCACAAGCTCCCCAAGTATAAGGCTTTAGGCCGGGTCTCCACTGAGTCATTTTTCGCAAAAACGCTGTTAAAAACACCCATTTTGCCGCATGGCGTTTCGTTTTTTTTTGCGAAAAAACGCTGCGGCCAGATGTTAGCTGTAAGTCTATAGGAAACTGCAGAAACCCTTATCCACTTGGCGTTTTTGAGTTTGGCGTTTTTTTTATCCTTTTGGCGTTTTTTTGGGATTTTGGTCAAAAACGCTGGATTCCAAAAACGTCTGCTTGCTGAGGGTCTGGTGTTTTTTTCACACAAAAAAGTTGCGTTTTTTCCCCCATAGAAGTCTATGGGAGTGAAAAAACGAAAAGAAAAACGCTATGTGGGTTTTAACTTTGGCGTTTTTGCAGGCGGTTTTTAATCTTTTTTGGACTTTAGCGATTCAAAAAAGTGACGAAGATATCTTTTTTATTTAAATTTCATAGGGTAACATAAAAAAAAATTATAAAAAATATACATTAGTGTTAGAAAAAATTGTATCTAACGAAATGTATATTTTTTTATAAAGAAATTTTATTTAATTTTGAAACAGTAAGCAATTTATGTGGGCGGGCAGGGCACCAATTATAAAAATATAGTGTATGTGAGTGTCTTTAACTTTTTTATTCATTTTTAGGTAGTACTACTACTCCCAGCATGGACCACACTGTTCCATGATAGGAGTAGTAGTACTTTGACTCACTGTCAGATTGCCCCGGCTGTCACATTTGTCAGCCACGGCGATCCTCCTGTATACTGTATAGGCTGGAAGCTCTTCTCTGGTCCCCTGTACTGCCGTATATTTACAAATATTCATATTTCCCGCTGAGATGTGATTGGCCAGAGGGTTCTAGCCAATCACAAATGTCTGGGAAATATGAATATTAGGACATATACGGCAGGGACCTTAGAAGAGCGGCCGGCCAGATCTATACTTTAAACAGGATGATCGTAGCTGATGTCTAGAGTGACATCAGCTGTGATCATTTCTACTACCACCCCCAACATGGAGCACACACTGCTCCATGATGGGAGCTGTAGTACCTGCATTAATAGATTGCAACAAGCATCACCTCTGACACCTGTTGCGATCTGTAAAAGTACTACAGCTCCCATCATGGAGCACAGTGTGCTCCATGTTGGGAGTAGTAGTAGAAATGATCACAGCTGATGTCACTTTAGACATTGGCACTTTATGGTCCATATATACAATATTCTTTTTTCCCTGGTAAGGATTAACTAATTGTTACCTACATAAGGATATGGCTCTGATATAAGACATACTCCTTGTATAACATCGTTGGCAATAATACTTTTTGTCTATTGTGAGGAACCATGTATATATTATAAAGTGATGTTGCACATGTCTCTCAAAATTATTCTATTTATATTTGGATGATTAGTTGTAAAGCATGTAATAAGTTATAGAGTGATCTTCTCATTGCCCCTTTTGCTGTACTGGATACTCATTGATGGTTAACTCTCCATTGCTGCATGTTATATACCATATTTATCGGGGTATACCACGCACGGCCTATAACACGCACCCTCATTTTACCAAGGATATTTGGGTAAAAAAAGTTTTTTACCCAAATATCCATGGTAAAATGAGGGTGCGTGTGTGCGCGTGTATACCCCGATACACCCCCAGGAAAGGCAGGGGGAGAGAGGCCGTCGCTGCCCGCTTCTCTCCCCCTGCCTTTCCTGGGGTCTAGAGTGCTGCTGTCGGCCCTTCTCACCCCCTGGCTATCGGCGCCGCTGCCCGTTCTCTCCCCCTGACTATCGGTGCCGGCGCCCCCATTGTCGGCGCCGATAGCCAGGGGGAGAGAAGCGGCGCCGACAGCCAGGGGGAGAGAAGTGGCAGCGGCACCCATTGCCGGCGCCGCTGCCCCGTTGCCTCCCCCCATCCCCGGTGGCATAATTACCTGAGTCGGGTCCGCGCTGCTGCAGGCCTCCGGCGTGCGCCCCCTGCGTCGTTGCTATGCACGGCGCAGCGCACTGACGTCATGCGCCGCGCCGTGCAGCGCATAGCAACGACGTCGGGGACGCACGCCGGAGGCCTGCAGCAGCGCGGACCCGACTTAGGTAATTATGCCACCGGGGATGGGGGGAGGCAACGGGGCAGCGGCGCCGGCAATGGGTGCCGCTGCCCCTTCTCTCCCCCTGGCTGTCGGCGCCGCTTCTCTCCCCCTGGCTATCGGCGCCGGCAATGGGGCGCCGGCACCGATAGTCAGGGGGAGAGAACGGGCAGCGGCGCCGATAGCCAGGGGGTGAGAAGGGCCGACAGCAGCGCTCTAGACCCCAGGAAAGGCAGGGGGAGAGAAGCGGGCAGCGACGGCCTCTCTCCCCCTGCCTTTCCTGGGGGTGTATCGGCGTATAACACGTACACAGACTTTAGGCTAAAAATTTTAGCCTAAAAAGTGCGTGTTATACGCCGATAAATACGGTATGTTTTTTATGAAATATGTGCTTAATAATTGTATTCATTATTTTTATAAATGGGTGGTGTTTGAACTCTTTTTTTCAGTGTAAAACGTTTCCTGTAGTTGCAGATCAGATGCGCACAACGGTCAGGAGTAATTTTTGACCATTCCTCTTTACAGAACAGTTTCAGTTCAGCAATATTGTTGGGTTGTCTGGTGTGAATCGCTTTCTTGAGGTCATGCCACAGCATCTCAATCAGGTTGAGGTCAGGACTCTGACTGGGCCAATCCAGAAGGCGTATTTTCTTCTGTTTAAGCCATTCTGTTGTTGATTTACTTCTATGCTTTGGGTCATTATCCTGTTGCAACACCCATCTTCTGTTGAACTTCAGCTAACTTAATTTAGCTAACTACTCTGAATTCCTTTGAAAGGGAGGGGGCGTGGTCTCACTGTGCAGGTCTACTCACTGTCTACTCACATCTCCCCTAGCATTAGCACAACTAAAACTCCCAGCTTGTCCTCACTGACAGTAGCGGGACACAAGCTGATAGTGGGAGGATTTTTCCCTGCACTCACAGCTGTCAATCAAGGAACTGTGTCCATAACATAGGTGATGATGCATAGACACAGCAGGACTAGTATGTGTCCAAGTAGGCAGGGGGTGCAGTTGTTTGACTGGCTTTTTCAGTATGAAATACTGAAAATTTTCTAATGAAAGCAATTGCAAAACCTATTGGTTTTGCATGCTTTACAACATTTTTCCTTCGATGATAGCAATCCTTCTAGGACCTGTTGCAGCAAAGCAGCCCCAAACCATGATGCCCCCACCATCATACTTCACAGTTGGGATGAGGTTTTGATGTTGGTGTGCTGTGCCTCTTTTTCTCTACACATAGGGGGATTCATCAATCTATATAGAGTCGTTTTAGGTGTATTTTCTTGTGCAAAATCTTGCGCAAGAATATTTCCTGCGTTCTTTTTGTGCGTCTTTTTTGGTGGAACTTTTTCTAAAGATGTCACCCTTCAGGTGTACCGTAGAGCCGTTTTTCTGGTAGACATGAATTTATTAACTGCGTCTTTTTTTTTTTTTGCGCAAAAAAAGGACGCAAGTGTCATTTTCTTGCGCAAATATACACCAGCTCCGAGCACACGTACAAGTCTGCCTTATATTTTTTTTTCAAGAGCTGAGATGGGCTGGATTCTATTACTGCACATGATTCACAGAGACCTGTGCGCAAGTTTAGTAAATTTTGTGCAGGTAAATGACAAATACACGCAGCAAAAAGGGGTAAAAAAAAGCTCTACCATACACTGATGTTGATGAATCCCCCCCATAGTGTTGTGTGTTTTTTCCAAACAACTCAACTTTGGTTTCATCTGTCCGCAGAATATTTTGCCAGTACTGCTGTTGACATCCAGGTGCTCTTTTTTTGGACAGCAGTGGCTTCCCATGAAATCCATTCTTGTTTAGTGTTTTACGTATCGTAGATTCGCTAACAGGGATGTTAGCATATGCCAGAGACTTTTGTAAGTTCTTAGCAGTCACTCTAGGATTCTTCTTCACCTCATTGAGCAGTCTGTGCTGTGCTCTTGCAGTCATCTTTACTGGACGGCCACTCCTAGGGAGAGTAGCAGCAGTGCTGAACTTACTCCATTTATAGACAATTTGTCTTACCGTGGACTGATGAATAGCAAGGCTTTTGGAGATACTTTTATAACCCTTTTCGGCTTTATGCAAGTCAACAATTCTTAATCGTAGGTCTTCTGAGAGCTCTCTTGTGGGAGGCATCACTCACATAAGGCAACGCTTCTTGTGAAAAGCAAACCCAGAACTGGTAAGTGTTTTTTTTTTTTATAGGGCAGGGCAGCTGTAACCAACACCTCCAATCTCATCTCATTGATTGGACTCCAGTTGGATGACACCTCACTTGAATTAGCTATTGGAGATGTCATTAGTCTAGGGGCTCACAAACTTTTTCCACCTGCACTGTGAATATTTACATGGTGTGTTCAATAAAAATATGGTATGATTTAATTATTTGTGTGTTATTAGTATAAGCAGACTGTCATTGTCTATTGTTGTGACTTAGATGAAGATCAGATGATACATTATGCAGGGAGAAACTGAATAGGCTGAATCAGTGATTCATTCTTAGGATTAATGGGGGTCCAAGAGGTTAGATCCCCACCAATCATAATGTAATGGTAAATCCTATTGATATGCCATCACCTGATGGAAATACCTAGTTGCCAGTGACTTCACAGTGCTAATAAGGCTTCACAAAATATGTAGATTTAATTAACAAAATGCTAATTTTTCGTATAAATTAAAGTGCATTTATTACACAACAGCACATAGTTGTTACCAGACATTTACCTTCTGGATGTCTCCTTGTCATGTGGCTTTGCAAGTAAGACTGATTCATGAATGTCTTCTCACAATGTTGGCACTGTAGAAAAATAGTATAAAAATAATTGTACAAAGATTGTACATACATCTGATATAGTATATGATGATTAAAATGAATATATTCTACAGAATATAAAAGAGAACATAAGGATAAAAATGTTTTTCAGCCTAGGGTAGTACAGGGGAAATGCCAGCGTCCATGTTGGTCTAGGGCAGTGGTCTCCAACCTGCAGACCTCCAGATGTTGCAAAACTACAACTCCCAGCATGCCCGGACAGCCGTTGGCTGTCCGGGCATGCTGGGAGTTGTAGTTTTGCAACATCTGGAGGTCTGCAGGTTGGAGACCACTGCCCTAGGGTAATGGATGAGTTAATGCATGTTTTCCTTATAGTTAAAGGACAACTGTAGTGGTCAAAAATCCCTGCCCAAATGTTCCCCAAACAAAAGTTATACAATTCAGTCAATTAGTTCTATTTACCTATATGCAGCCGTTTCTGAGATATTAGAGTTGCCAGCATAGCCCAGTAGTCCTGCGTCCGTCCCCTATTCATTACATTGCAGCCGCCATCTTGGGGACGGAGATCTCTTCCTCCCAGCAGTGTTTGTGCTCCCCCTAGCCTCTGTCAGCTCCTCCCTGCTTATGCATATGCATGAGCGGGTGCTTTCTGAGGCAGCCATAGGCTCATCCTCAGAAACGCCCCTATCTGTAAGATTCAAGCAGGGGGAGAATGAGGACGTCCACAGCTCCTCCCCCCTCCCCTGCTCTGTCTACATAGGACCTCACTTATCACCGGGAGGATTCAAGTTATCACGGGGGAAACACAGAGCAAACCACAGAGCAGGGAGGGGAGGACGTGTGTGTGTGAAGGAGACATATTACACTGCACGGGCTGGTGGTGTATAGACTACAGGGAATAAATATCATACTGGGGGGGGGGGGACTACTGAATGACACATGCTGGGAGTTGTAGTCCCTGTTATGTGTGTGTGTGTATGCCAGTGTTTCCCAACCAGGGAATGCTGGGAGTAGTAGTTTTGCAACATCTGGAGGCACCCTGGTTGGGAAACACTGGTGTATGAACTACAACTCCCAGGAGATTACAGAGATACAATAGAGGTGTTGGTGAACTACAACCCCCAGGAAACTACAGAGATACAATAGAGGTGTTGGTGACATACAACTCCCAGGAGACTACAGAGATACAATAGAGGTGTTGGTGAACTACAACTCCCAGGAGACTACAGAGATACAAGAGAGGTGTTGGTGACATACAACTCCCAGGAGACTACAGAGATACAATGTAGGTGTTGGTGAACTACAACTCCCAGGAGACTACAGAGATACAATATAGGTGTTGGTGAACTACAACCCCCAGGAGACTACAGAGATACAATATAGGTGTTGGTGAACTACAACACCCAGGAGACTACAGAGATACAATATAGGTGTTGGTGAACTACAACTCCCAGGAGACTACAGAGGTACAATAGAGGTGTTGGTGAACTACAACTCCCAGGAGACTACAGAGATACAATAGAGGTGTTGATGAACTACAACTCCCAGGAGACTACAGAGATACAATAGAGGTGTTGATGAACTACAACTCCCAGGAGACTACAGAGATACAATAGAGGTGTTGGTGAACTACAACTCCCAGGAGACTACAGAGATACAATAGAGGTGTTGATGAACTACAACTCCCAGGAGACTCCTGATACAGTAGAGGTGTTGGTGAACTACAACTCCTTTATACACTCAAACAGCAGAAAGCTGTCACGGCATGCTGGGATTTGTAGTCTTGCAACAGCTGGAGGCACCACTGGAATTCCCAGCATGCCCGAACAGCATATAAAATAACTGGGCATGCTTGGAGTTGTAGTTGTGAAAAAGATGGAGGGACCCCTATCAGGACAGTTTTATAGACAAGCAATTATGTTTTTTTTTTTTACCATTTTTCCTTTCACTCTCCACTCTCCAGTGCCCACACTACAGTGAGCACTGAGGCAGCTGCTTCATCACTGGACAGGAGCCAGCATGGGGAGGGGGAGATGAGCAGAAGGGGAGGGTGTATGCAAGGGGGGGGGGATAGAACAGGGGGAGGGCAGCAGCTTACAGGAAGTAAGCACAAGGCATGATGGGAGATGTAGTTTTACTTCTCCTCCGTAATTACTTCTCCTCCGTAATTCGTGTGCTGATAACGGGAGAAAGACTGGGCCAATTTTGATGGGGGAGACATCGTTGGAAAGGTCTTTCAAAGACCTATTAAATGAGGTAAAAAAAAAGTTTTTTTGCCCAGCACTGCAGATGTCCTTTAACCCCTTCCCGACCTATGACATACCTGTACGTCATGGGTGGCAAGGTGTTCCCGACCCATGACATACAGGTACGTCATGGACATTACTGCCGCTACTCGCGGCATCCCGCAGCGCCCGGAAAGATGGTGGCTATCACTGATAGCCAGCCATCTTACCGTGCGACCACGGGGGGTTTCGTCCCCCACCCCCCCCAGCGATCGCTGCTATCAGCTGGTCAAATCTGACTAGCTGATAGCAGCGTTTCGCTATCAGAATACTTAGCAGCGCGGTGTGTGAGTCCCGATCACGGGGATCGGGACACACACCGCTCTGCTAAGTGTCCCTGACCCGTCCCCCGGCATCACTTACCCGTCCGAGCGGTGTCCCGAGCGGTCCCGACGTCCTCCAGGCGGTCCCGGCGGCGCTGCGTCCCGGAGGTGAGTTTCCGGCAGCAGTGCAGCATCTTCATTGGCAGCAGTGAGATCGCCGTAAAGCGATCTCACTGCTGCCTCTGAGAGTTTCAAAACTGCAACTCCCAGCATGCCCAGACAGCCTTTGGCTTTCTGGGCATGCTGGGAGTTGTAGTTTTGCAACATCTGGAGGTCCACAGTTTGGAGACCACTGTATAATGGTCTCCAATCTGTGCTCTTCCAGATGTTGCAAAACTACAAATCTCAGCATGCTCAGTCTGTCCAGGCATGCTGGGAGTTGTAGTTCTCTAACATCTGGAAGAGCACAGATTGGAGACCATTATACAGTGGTCTCCAAACTGTGGACCTCCAGATGTTGCAAAACTACAACTCCCAGCATGCCCAGACTGCCCAGGCATGCTGGAAGTTGTAGTTCAGCAACATCTGATCCTTCAGATATTGCCGAACTACAACTTCCAGCATGCCTTGGCAGTCTGGGCATGCTGGGAGTTGTAGTTTTGCAACATCTGGAGGCACACTAGTTGGGAAACATTGTCCGTTTCCTACCTCAGTGCCTCCAGCTGTTGCAATTGTTGCAAAACTATAACTCCCAGCATGCACTGACAGACCATGCATGCTGGGAGTTGTAGTTTTGCAACAGCTGGAGGCACACTGGTTTGGAAACACTAAGTTTGGTTGCAAAACACTTGAAAGTTTATTACTTAACTTAGTGTTTCCAAACCAGTGTTCCTCCAGCTGTTGCAAAACTACAACTCCCAGCATGCACGGACAGCCAAAGGGCATGCTCGGAGTTTGCAACAGCTGGATGTTTGCCCCCTCTCCCCAATGTGAATGTACAGGGTACACTCACATGGGCGGAGGTTTACAGTGAGTGCTGCAAGTTTGAGATGGCGCAAATTTTGCGCTGCAGCTCAAACTTCCAGCGGCAAACTTGCTGTGAACCTCTGCCCATGTGACTGTACCCTAAAAACACTACACTACACTGACACTAAAAAACACTCTACACAGCCCCCCTCCCCCCAAAAAATGAAAAACGTCTGGTACGCTACTGTTTCCAAAACAGAGCCTCCAGCTGTTGCAAAATAATAACTCCCAGTATTGCCGGACAGCCATTGACTGTCCAGGCATGCTGGGAGTTTTGCAACAGCTGGAGGCACCCTGTTTGGGAATCATTGGCATAGAATACCCCTATGTCCACCCCCCTTGCAAATCCCTAATTCAGGCCTCAAATGCGCATGGTGCTCTCTCACTTTGGAGCCCTGTCGTATTTCAGGGCAACAGTTTTGGGACACATATGGGGTATCGCCGTACTCGGGAGAAATTGCCTTACAAATTTTGGGGGGCTTTTTCTTCTTTAACCCCTTATGAAAAGGTGAAGTTGGGTTCTACACCAGCATGTTAGTGTAAAAAAATAATTTTTTTACACTGACATGCTGGTGTTGCCCTATACTTTTCATTTTCACAAGAGGTAAAAGGGAAAAAAGACCCCCAAAATTTGTAACGCAATTTCTCCCGACTACGGAGATACCCCATATGTACCCCAGGGGTGGCTGATTGTTACAGAAGTTCTGACAAACGCAAAACAATAAATATCCATATTTGACCCCATTTTGGAAACTACACCCCTCACGGAATTTAATAAGGGGTGCAGTGACCATTTACACCCCACTGGTGTATGACAGATTTTTGGAACAGTGGTCTGTGAAAATGAAAAATAAAATTTTTGATTTGCACAGTCCACTGTTTCAAATATCTGTCAAACGCCAATCTGTCACTGCACCCCTTATTAAATTCCATGAGGGGTATAGTTTCCAAAATGGGGTCACATGTGGGGGGTCCACTGTTCTGGCACCATAGGGGCTTCCTAAATGGGACATGCCCCCCAAAAACCCTTTCAGAAAAACTCACTCTCCAAAATCCCATTGTCGCTCCTTCCCTTCTGAGCCCTCTACTGCGCCCACCGAACATTTTACATACGCATATGAGGTATTTCCTTACTCGAGAGAAATTGGGTTACAAATTTTAGGGTGATTTCTCTCCTTTTACCCCTTGTAAAAATTCAAAAATTGGGTCTACAAGAACATGCGAGTGTAAAAAATGAAGATTTAGAATTTTCTCCTTCACTTTGCTGCTATTCCTGTGAAACACCTAAAGGGTTAAAACACTTACTGAATGTCATTTTGAATACTTTGGGGGGTGCAGTTTTTATAATGGGGTCATTTATGGGGTATTTCTAATATGAAGATCCTTAAAATCCACTTCCAACCTGAACTGGGCCCTGAAAAATTAAGATTTTGAAAATCTTGAGAAAAATTGGAAAATTGCTGCGGAACTTTGAAGCCCTCTGATGTCTTCCAAAAGTAAAAACTTGTCAATTTTTTTAATGCAAACACAAAGTAGACATATTGTATATGTGAATCAATATGTAATTTATTTGGAATATCCATTTTCCTTTCAAGCAGAGACTTTCAAAGTTAGAAAAATGCTAAATTTTCAAAATTTTCATGAAATTTTTAGATTTTTTACCAAGAAAGGATACAAATATCAGTGAAATTTTACCGATAAAATAAAGTAGAATATGTCACGAAAAAACAATCTCGGAATCAGAATGATAAGTAAAAGCATTCCAAAGTTATTAATGTTTAAAGTGACAGTGGTCAGATTTTCAAAAAATGCCCAGGTCATGAAGGTGAAAATGGGCTGGGTCATGAAGGGGTTAAGAGAAGAAAATTATTCACGCAAGATTCCCTGGTGTTCTAGAGGGACTAACAAAACAAGCCCCTGAACTGATATGACTGTTATGGCCATAGAGAGACTTGAAAACCTAAACTCACTTAAATTCCTATGAATCATGGAAAGGGTTTTATATTATCCAGCATTATGAGGCTAGAGAGAGGAGTCCCTCATAAGGACCACTATCACCAGCGTGGACCTAGACTGCATTCGACCACTAAATCCAAAGTACAGACACTAATACTGTAAAAGGATGTAATGTTCCCTGTAATAAAAACAGTGGATCCTCTGTAGTCCAGACAGTGCAGCTCAATGATATGAAGATTAAGTAGATGTAGTAGTTTGTATACTACAGAGAAAGTTGTGTAGTTCTTTTCAGTCTGACCACAGTGCTCCCGGCTGACACCTCTGTCCATGTCAGGAACTGTCCAAAGCAGGAGTGGTTTGGTATGGGGATTTGCTCCTGCTCTGGACAGTTCCTGACATGGACAGAGGTGTCAGCAGAGATCACTGTGGTCAGGCTGGAAAGAACTACACAACCGCCTCTGTAGTATATAGCTAATAAGTACTGGAAGGATTAATGTTTTTTTTAAATAGAACTTATTCACAAATCTTTCTGCCACCAGTTTATTTGAAAACATTTTTCCAATACGAAAACTCCTTTAACCCCTTCATTACCCAGCTAGTTTTGGCCTTCATGACCCAGTCCGTTTTTTCAAATCTGACATTTAGGTGGTAATAACTTTGAACTGCTTTTACATGACAAAGTGATTCAGAGATAGTTTTTTTTGAGACATATTGTACTTCATATTAGTGGTAAATTTTAGTTGATACATGAAGCGATTTTTGTGAAAAACTCTAAAATATTGTGAAAAATTGGAAACATTTTAATTTCTCTATGTTTGAAACTCTCTACTTGTAAGAGAAATAGTCCTGCCAAATACATTTAGTTATTAATTCACATCCACAACATGTCTACTTTATTCTGGAATAATTTGTTAAACATTCTTTAACTTTTTTATGACATTCAAAGGCTTATATTATTACGAGCATTTTTTCAAATTTTCTGCAAAAGTTCAAAATCACATTTTTTGGGGGGGGGGGGAACAATAAAATTTTGAATATATATTTATATGTGTATATAAATATATTTTTACTTCTGTACAACATCACCCCCATAGTGTCTAGCGCACGAAAAATGCAGTAACAGGTTTAGGACACTAGGGGAAGCTGTTGTACAACTTAACAGCTCCTTTACAAAAAAGAAAAAGAAAAGAAAAGTGAAACTAAAGCATGTCGGCGGGCACAGTGTCGGCAGCTCGAAACAGGTAAGGGACACCGGGGGAAGGGGGACAGGTAAGGGAAACTGGGGTCTCCTAGCAGAGCAGTGTGTGTCCCCATTTTTCTGCGCGACACGCTGCCATCAGCTAGTCCGATTTGACTAGCTGATAGAATAGGAGCGATCGCTGTGAGGAAGGGGGGGGCGCGAAACCCCCCTAGGTCCCAAGGCAAGATGGCTGGCTATCAGTGATAGCCATCATCTTACCGGGCGCGGCGGGATGCCGCGAGTAGCGGACAGTATCTGCATGTGACGTACATGTACGTCAAAGGTCGGGAAAACCTTCCCATTCATGACGTACATGTATGTCATGGGTCGGGAAGAGGTTAAACCGCTTCTGTCATTAGAAAAAAAAACTTTTTTTTCCATTTAATACTTAATACTAAAAACTAAGCATTTTCCATAGTATACTTCATAAAAAAAATTTGAGTGGTCAAAATGTGAAAAAACGGTTTAAAAAAAGAAGAAAGCCACTAGGGGGCATCTGTATTTTTAATTTTGCTAACGAACCCTGGTAACCAAGTCTTTTTGGTCCATCAACTTCATCTTTTGGACCATTTTTCTGAGGGGAGGGGGTGTGGTTATCTCAGTGCTGTGCCTCAGTGCAGTATATAATCCAGCTTTCACCAGTGTAAGCTTAAACCTTTACACAGAAGAGGAGCATTTTTTATTACACTGACAAGCAATATAAGGTGCTAAATTATTATTTTATGCAAAAAGGTTCCTCTTTGGTCATTTTATGAACTTATTTCTTGTGTATTTGCACCATATAGGTTCACATGGCTGCATTAGAGTTATATAGAGCATGCACTTAAAGGGGTACTCCGCTTTTAACATCTTATCCCCTATCTAAAGACAAATGACTGGCGATACAGGCCGCCATACCCTCTCCATTCATGTCTATGTACTTGCCATCATGCCCCTTCCCATAGACATGAATGGAGAGGGTGTGGCGTGACGCCACAAACGTGGAAACTGAAAGCTTCCATGTTATGGACACCGCCGCTGCCGGCCCGGAGATCCTTTGAATAGGGGCTAAGATGTTTATAGCTGAGTACCCTTTTAAGGCACAAAGCTTTACAAATATATAAATGTTTGTGCAGACCCTCATGGCAAGGGAGAGGGAGGAGGGAGGAAAGGAACAAGTTTGTTATGGTTCTAAAGAAACTCCCCCAGCCTCCAGGAGTGAGCATAGTAAAATGTAGATTAAAAGGTATTTTACACATAAAAACATGCATATTATCATGCATACAGGTCTTCTTTTCAAACCCGCAGGGGATCTTCCGCTGCAAGTTTGAAAAGGGGCGGGGTCTCTGTGCACTACCCGAAGCAGATTTTCACCAGTGGAATCTCCGCTGTTGAAAATCTGCCACAGACCTCATTGAAGTCAATAGGGTCTGCAGTAGATTTTCAACAGCAGAGATTCTGTTGGTGAAAATCTGCTGCGGGTAGCGCAGAGGCCCCGCCCCTTTTCAAACTTGCAGCGGAAGATCCGCTGCGGGTACATTCACACGTAAAGGATCCTGTGCAGATTTGATGTGCAGGATTTTCTGCTGCAGATTTCAATGTAAACTAAATGACTGAACACAGCTTCAGATCTGCAGTTCCAAATCCTGCACATTAAATCTGCACAGGATCATGTGAACATAACCTTAACCCCTTAAGGACTCAGGGTTTTTCCATTTTTGCACTTTCGTTTTTTCCTCCTTACCTTTTAAAAATCATAACCCTTTCAATTTTCCACCTAACAATCCATATTATGGCTTATTTTTTGCGTCGCCAATTCTACTTTGCAGTGACATTAGTCATTTTACCCAAAAATGCACGGCGAAACGGAAAAAAAAATCATTGTGCGACAAAATCGAAAAAAAAAATGCCATTTTGTAATTTTTGGGGGCTTCCGTTTCTACGCAGTGCATATTTCGGTAAAAATTACACCTTATCATTATTCTGTAGGTCCATATGGTTAAAATGATACCCTACTAATATAGGTTTGATTTTGTCGCACTTCTGGAAAAAATCATAACTACATGCAGGAAAATTTATACGTTTAAAAATGTCATCTTCTGACCCCTATAACTTTTTTATTTTTCCACGTACGGGGCGGTATGAGGACTTATTTTTTGCGCCGTGATCTGAAGTTTTTATTGGTATGATTTTTGTTTTGATCTGACTTTTTGATCACTTTTTATTCATTTTTTAATGTTATAAAAAGTTACCAAAATACGCTTTTTTGGACTTTGGAAATTTTTTGCGCGTACGCCATTGACCGTACAGCTTAATTAATGATATATTTTTATAGTTCGGACATTTACGCACGCGGCGATACCACATATGTTTATTTATTTTTTTTTTTTACACTGTTTTATTTTTTTTATGGGAAAAGGGGGGTGATTCAAACTTTTATTAGGGAAGGGGTTAAATGACCTTTATTAACACTTTTTTTTTACTTTTTTTTTGCAGTGTTATAGGTCCCATAGGGACCTATAACACTGCACACACTGATCTCTCATCCTGATCACAGGCGTGTATTAACACGCCTGTGATCAGCATTATCGGCGCTTGACTGCTCCTGCCTGGATCTCAGGCACGGAGCAGTCATTCGTCGATCGGACACCGAGGAGGCAGGTAAGAGCCCTCCCGGTGTCCGATCAGCTGTTCGGGACGCCGCGATTTCACCGCGGCGGTCCCGAACAGCCCGACTGAGCAGCCGGGATACTTTCACTTTCACTTTAGAAGCGGTGGTCAGCTTTGACCGCCGCTTCTAAAGGGTTAATACCGCACATCGCCGCGATCGGCGATGTGTGGTATTAGCCGCGGGTCCCGGCCGTTGATTAGCGCCGGGACCCACGCGATATGATGCGGGATCGCGGCGCGATCCCGCTTCATATCGCGGGAGCCGGCGCAGGACGTAAATATACGTCCTGCGTCGTTAAAGGGGTACTCCGGTGGAAAACTTTTTTTTTTTTTTTAAATCAACTGGTGCCAGAAAGTTAAACAGATTTGTTAATTACTTCTAACAAAAAATCTTAACCCTTCCAGTACTTATTAGCTGCTGAATACTACAGAGGGAATTATTTTATTTTTGGAACACAGAGCTCTCTGCTGACATCTCTGTCCATTTTAAGAACTCTTCAGAGTAGGAGAAAATCCCCACAGCAAACATATGCTGCTCTGGATAGTTTCTAAAATGGACAGAGATGTCAGCAGAGAGAACTGTGTTCCAAAAAGAAAAGAATTTCCTCTGTAGTATTCAGCAGCTAATAAGTACTGGAAGGATTACGATTTTTTAATAGAAGTAATTTACAAATCCGTTTAACTTTCTGGCACAAGTTGATTTAAAAAAAAAAAAAAAGTTTTCCACCGGAGTACACCTTTAACGACGCAGGACGTAAATGTACGTCCTGGTGATGTGGTACTTAACGCACCAGGACGTACATTTACGTCCTGAGCATAACCGCGGGTATCGGAGCGATGCCGGCATCATGCGCGGCAGGTCCCGGCTGTGGATCACAGCCAGGGACCCGCCGGTAATGGCGGAAACCCGCGATCACGCGGATGTCCGCCATTAACCCCTCAGATGCCGTGATCAATACAGATCACGGCATCTGCAGCATCGCGGTCACTTAACAGGATAATCGGATCGCCCGCAGAGCTGCCGCGGCGATCCGATCATCCTGCACGGCAGACGGAGGTCCCCTCATCTGGCTCCGCTGCCTTCCCGCAGACCAGAGCAGAAGATGACCGATAATGCTGATCAGTGCTGTGTCCTATACATAGCACTAAACAGCATTAGCAATTGAATGATTGCTATAAATAGTCCCCTATGGGGACTATAAGAGTGTAAAAATAAAAGTAAAAAATGTAAAGAAAATAAAGTAAAAAAAATTTGAAAAACCCCCTCCCCCAATAAAAATGTAAATTGTCCCATTTTCCCTATTTTACCCCCAAAAAGTGTAAAAAAAATAATTTTATACACATATTTGTTATCACCGCGTGCGTAAATATCCGAACTATTAAAATAAAATGTAAATGATGTGAAAGTAAAAAAAAAAAAAAAGTCCAAAATAGCTGCTTTTTTATAACATTTTATTCCAAAAATTTTTATAAAAATGTAATAAAAGTTTTGTATAAGCAAATATGGTATTAATAAAAAGTACAGATCACGGCGCAAAAAATGAGCCCTCATACCACCGCTTATACAGAAAAATGAAAAAGTTATAGGTCTTCAAAATAGGAGGATTTTAAACGTACTAATTTGGTTAAAAAGTTTGCGATTTTTTTTAAGCGCAAAAGTAATAGAAAAGTATATAATAATGGGTATCATTTTAATCGTATTGACCCAGAGAATAAAAAACACATGTCATGTTTACCATAAATTGTACGGCGTGAAAACAAAACCTTCCAAAATTTGCTAAATTGCGGTTTTCTTTTTTATTTCCCCACACAAATAGTATTTTTTTGGGTTGTGCCATACATTTTATGGTAAAGTGAGTGATGGCATTACAACGGACAACTGGTCACGCAAAAAACAAGCTCTCATACTAGTCTGTGGATGAAAATATAAAAGAGTTATGATTTTTTGAAGGGGAGGAGGAAAAAACCAAAACGTAAAAATAAAATTGTCTTAGTCATTAAGGTCCAAATGGGCTGAGTCCTTAAGGGGTTAAGGTGTTTAGTGAATCCACCCAGCCTGCTTCACTGCCATGTTCCAGGAAATAATTTAGTTCACTTCAAGTATAGAGCCTCATATTACTACATGTGCGCTAGATTCCCACCACCTTGCATCTGAATGTAAAGGCATACCTAGCACAATTCAGGCGTCGTTTTTAATGGTGTTTTTTGAAATGTTTTATTGAAATGTTTATTCTTAGACTGAATATGTGTTTGATACTATGGTTTTGATGCTGCCGGTCTTTTTCTTGGACGCTTTTGCCAGAGGATGGAACTACTGGCTTACTGATGTGCATCTACTGCCCTAATTTAGGGGGGATGGTTAGCCCTTTTTTGTGCTGTTGGACTTTACTTTTTTGTCTCTGTCACATGTCAAAAGCTTTTCTAAATGACAAGAATAAAATCTTTGTGTCCTGCAACTAAAATGTATACTGACGTTTAGCAGACCTGATCCATCACCATGGCCTATTAAAACCTATGGTTACATTATGGTATACCTTGGAATATCTTTTTTTGACAGAATCCTGACATATACCACAAAGGAGACCTGAAATGTGCATACAGTGACCCCTCGACCTACAATGGCCCCGACATATGATAATTTCAACATGCGATGGCCTCTCAGAGTTGAAGGCAGCATCAACATACGATGCTTTTGTATGTCGGGGCCATCGCATAAACGGCTATCCGGCAGTGCAGACTGCTTCAGCTGCCACTGGATAGCCGTTTACGGTGCCCTGTGCCCTTTGCTGACGATCACTTACCTGTCCTCGGGGCTCCGGCGGGTCCTCTTCGGGATCCTCTGCATCATCGGCGCTCTCCATCGACGTCATCACGTCGCTGCGCACGCTGTCCCGTCATCCAATAGGAGCAGCGTGCGTAGCGACGTGATGGCGGCGTCGGAGAGCGCGGATGCCGGGGAAGAAGAGGCCTTACCGGAGCGTAGGGGACGCGCCGACAGCAATGGACAGCGACATCCCGGGCAGCGGAGACGAGCGGTGACGGTCCGGAGCGGCAGGGACAGGTGAGTACAACTTCCTCTAACAGTGGTCTACCACCTGCGGACCTCCAGATGTTGCAAAACTACAACAACCAGCATGCCCGGACAGCCGTTGGCTGTCCGGGCATGCTGGGTGTTGTAGTTTTGCAACATCTGGAGGTCCGCAGGTTGTAGACCACTGTCCTATACTTTACATTGCACGGATCCCTCAACATGCAATGGTTTCAACAAACGATGGTCCGTTTGGAACGGATTACCATGGTATGTTGAGGGACCACTGTATAGTCTTACTCATTGTTTTTTAGATGACGAAGTGGTGGGGCTTCCTACAGTCCCACTTCTTTACCATATGATCATGTTCTCGTACCAATAAGAAATGGTTCTAAAGTTAGTGCATATCGCTTTACCTTGTGGTAGGGCCCAGTGCTGGCACTGATCATCATTTGCTGGGCAGATATGATCTTCTTCCTCTGCTTGCATTCCTCTTTAAGTGTCTTTATTTCATGAGTCTGTTTGGCCATTTTTGCTTGTATCTGCTCTGTCTCAGCCGAGGTGGTGCGGACCTTCTCTTCTAATGTCTTTAGATTAGTGGTCAGGTACTCCTGAGTATGGAGCAGGTACTCAATAGTGTACTGAGATAGTCTGAACAGCTTCAGCAGCATAGGGTCGAGGCTGCAGTGACAATGCGGGCACTTCTCAATCTCTATGTTACAGAATGTGATACCCATGATGTTTTCCTGAAGAGTTACAAAATCTAATTCTTTAGCCAGCCTGTCCACATCAATAGCCCCAATCCTTCTCCAGTCAACACTTGCATGGCGGGTCCTGAATTTAAATGGAGAGTCATGGATGTAGGAAGGCATTCTGGTGGGGGATGAAGGACGTGGCATCGAAGGAGTACTCAGTGTGTCTGAAGCTTCAAGAGGATAGTAAACATTTTCATAGAAAGGCTGAAAAAAAGGCAAATGTCAAAATTAAAACCAGAAAACAGTAAAAAAAAAAGAAAACGTCAACTAGGACACAGGAGCTGTTTGCTTTGCATAAAACTTTTTTTTGACTAAATCCCCTAATAAGCTGCTTGGGCGTCTCTGCCCACATTCTCCAAGTGGATAAAACTAGAAAAGCTTGGGCTTGCCCCCCTGCCCACAATTTTCTTAGTCCTATAGCCTTCACCAGGACATTTGGAGAACTTGTTCTATTAAAGAATTCCTGTCATCAAGCCATATTTTCTAAATTAACTCAGATTATATTCACTAACTACTCTTAACACCCCATCTGCCCTGAAAAAAAATTCTAAACTTAAAAAAACTCTGTGTCATGCCATTCCCCTTGCTTACATTGTGTGAGCTCCTGGCAGGAGAAAGTGGGCGTTCCCCAGCAGGAATGACGTCACTGAAGCCTGCGAGAGCTGTGCCTCGCCATGCCCGACACACACTTTCTGAGTTTTGACTTCAGCAAGTCCGGGTGGAGACCAAATGAAATGTTTGGGATCAGAACAGAGCCACCTAGTGGCCGTTTTGTCCATCACATTAAAACAAAAACATATAAAGGTTGAGAATTTTAACAGGAAATAAATAGCAAAGTGTCTTATAATTACATAAGGAACTATATATTAAAAGTTTAGTTTGGTGACAGGTACTCTTTAAGTTTTCACTGGCCTCTGACTGTTCCCTTCCAGACCTCTTTCTTGGTTCATCCTCATTGAAAAAGCGATATGGCCTCTCAGGCTCTGCTTCTTGGTTCCGCAATGGTCTCTTCCAGTTGGATCATAGGATTTGACAAATTATTCCCTGCTATCTCTAGAACGGGGTCCAGCTCTCCCCCTGCTGAGCACTCTGGCCCACACCTTTTGAGATCCAATAACAGACTGAGGCGGTGCTATGGCCGGTGATTGGGTGAGTTTCTAGGCCTTGTTCTAGAGATTGTGGGAGGTCCCTGTAGCTGGATAACTTCTTTAATGTCCAAAGCGCCAATACCGGAGGAGACTGCTGCACACAAAACTTCTGTAATGTAAACATACCCTAAGTCTTCCCAGTAAGTGCTCTATAAGTAAAATCAATATAAGTGTCTTATTCATTGGTATCATACTCCTGAATTGTTGCCAAAGTTTAACCCCACAGTCTCTCCTGTATGTTAGAAATGCTATAATTCCTGGGGCTCTCTCTTTCATCTGCCCATTAATACATACTTTCTTGCAGAACATTAGATCCCCAATATACAAGTCCTGGAGCATGCCATTCCCCTGACCCAGAGATCCTGCTTATTGAACCTCATTTTCTCAATTGGGTAACCCGCTGTTAAAGCTTTGCATATACAGACAAATACCAAGCTCTGCCAGGTGCTATATCTTACAGCACTGGAAAAATCCAACTACCCCCTTAGAACTGACTCTTCTGGCAAGTATTAAAGGGGTACTCCGCTGCTCAAACTGTTCCGAACGCTGGAGCCGACGTCGGGAACTCGTGACATCATAGCCCCCCCCCTCATGATGTCACACCCCGCCCCCTCAATGCAAGTCTCTGGGAGCAGCGGAGTAGCCCTTTAAGGAAGCCAGGGCAATTAAATACCTCCCAGCTATGATATATCATAAGGATATGGTAAAAGCTTTTGATGCTGTATGGGGATCCTGGCATCTGTATTGGCCTTTAAT
This sequence comes from Hyla sarda, assembly GCF_029499605.1. Taxonomy (NCBI): domain Eukaryota; kingdom Metazoa; phylum Chordata; class Amphibia; order Anura; family Hylidae; genus Hyla; species Hyla sarda. The sequence goes on from NC_079190.1 coordinate 156,696,227, forward strand.
GTATACGCCCTTTAATGCGTTGTGGTTTGTCTTGTCAGTCTTTCTATTGTTTACAAGTTAAAATGTTAATGTTTTTATGCTTATTACTTTGTTAGGGCCTATTCACACTATGGAGTTCCTGTGAGGAAATTTTACGCAGATTCCACTTCAAGCAGACTCCCACTGATCTCCATGGGATTTTGCTGCTCAGTTCACACTATGAAAGTTCCCTAACTGAATTTACCTTGTGTAAATTCCAGGGGGGAATTTATATAGTGTGAATGGAGCTTTATGTTAATAGATAAGTGGGCTCAACCACAAGGGCTATTGTTATTAATGGGTGCTTATCCCTGCTTAAAAGCAAAATATACAACCATAAATAGAGAAGAAAAAGCAGAAAGTGATAGCACACCAAAAATGTATAAATATCAAAATGAATCTTTATTGTACAAAAAAATAGCCATATATAATTAAAAACATGTAAAAAGGAGGTCCACAAAACATCTCGGACCACCTTAAGCCATAGGCAGGGATCCCAGACTTAATCTGGTACTCCCCCCCACAAACAAAGACACCCGTCTAATGTCTAAATATCTAAAAAATAAAGTGCAATAGTCCCCCTGTGACTTCTGGCCCCAACACAGTATGATATAGGGTACACAAATGGCAGCTCTTATGGGTCCAAAAATGTATATAGTTTTACTGCAAAAAGTGCAGTTTCTACATCAACAATGCTTAACAATCCGTACACTGCAGCTGCAACAATAAATAGATCAAATAACCCAAGTCACATGATGTAATCAAAGGAGCAAATACATATACATCACACTGTCATGTAGAGAACGGGTGTCTCCCAAAAACCCTAAGTCCCCACGCGTTCCGTCACTCTTGGGGACTTCCTCAGGGGCGCCCCTTTTGAGGAGACACCCGTTCTCTACATGACAGTGTGATGTATATGTATTTGCTCCTTTGATTACATCATGTGACTTGGGTTATTTGATCTATTTATTGTTGCAGCTGCAGTGTACGGATTGTTAAGCATTGTTGATGTAGAAACTGCACTTTTTGCAGTAAAACTATATACATTTTTGGACCCATAAGAGCTGCCATTTGTGTACCCTATTTCATACTGTGTTGGGGCCAGAAGTCACAGGGGGATTATTGCACTTTATTTTTTAGATATTTAGACATTAGACGGGTGTCTTTGTTTGTGGGGGGGAGTACCAGATTAAGTCTGGGATCCCTGCCTATGGCTTAAGGTGGTCCGAGATGTTTTGTGGACCTCCTTTTTAAATGTTTTTAATTATATATGGCTATTTTTTTGTACACTAAAGATTCATTTTGATATTTATACATTTTTGGTGTGCTATCACTTTCTGCATTTTCTTCTCTATTTATGGTTGAATGGAGCTTTATGTCCCACCTTTATTTTCGAAAACTGCCACTGCAGTTCTTGAGCCAAAGCACAACCTGTCAAAACAGGTTGGGTTTAAAATAGTATATAAAAAATAAGGTTGCAGCAGCACTCTTGGTCAAAAAATGGAGGCTCTTGCGCACTTTTTGATCAAAATGTGTCCCCCCATCCACCACGCGGAGGTGGCCTCACCTCGGATGGGACCCTAACACTCATTTCACTCACCTCTTCTGGGCATATGGCCTATGACTGGATGACATGCTGGATCCAATATCAATTTAAAAAAACCTCCTGTGAACAGGGAGGGGTGCATGGCTAGAGAGGGTGCCACTCCCCCTAAATTGCACAGCAAAAACAAAAAGAAACATAGCCAGCACAACTACCTAATACACGGGTGCACACTGCTGTGGAAAATACAGAGTATATAAAATAGAAGGTTGCAGCAGCACACTTGGTCAGTCAGAGGCCATATGCCCAGCAGAGGTGAGTGAAATGAGTGTTAGGGTCCCATCCGAAATAAGGCCACCTCCGTGTGGTGAATGGGGGACATGTTTTGATCAAAAAGTGCGCTAAGTGGCTCCATTTTTTTCACCAAGTGCTGCTGCAACCTTCTTTTTTTATATACTCTGTATTTGCCACAGCAGTGTGCACCCGTGTATTAGGTAGTTGCGCTGGCTATGTTTGTTTTTGCAGTGGGTTTACAATAGTAAATCAGGGCCCCTGTGTCCTTATGTGGTTAAAAAAAAAATACATATATAATTTTTTTTTTTTTTTTAAAGCATGAAGCAATTATCAGGAGCAGAACAGGGAATTAAGAGCCACAGACAAACCAACAATATTAAAATTGCAAACATGAATTAATTGTTTATGTGTAAAGTATTATACTGTATTTTTCTGTTAGCGCTTGCACTACTCCCATCATGGAACAGACTTTGTTCCATGATGGTAGTAGGAGTACAGGGGCTGAGGGACCAATGGCACTGGGTCTCACTCCTGAGACCCGCTACCATCCAAGCTTAGAAGCCAGGGAAGATGGCGGCATGTTCTTCTCCGCACCCCAGCCGGCTCAAGATGTTCACAATCTGAAAGCCCTGCTCTGTAAATTCATATTCCCCGACAGGAGCCCTCATTGGCTTCTGGCAGGGAATATTCACAGCACTGTAAATTCATATTCCCCCTGGATGCTCTCATTGGTCAATCAGTGGGGACCAATCAGGGCATCCAGAGGTAAATATGAACTTATTACAGAGAGGGCTTTCGGGACGTATTATTTTGAATGCTATCGTTGTCTTTCGCAATTTTCCTAACATTATTCTCTGCTCCCATTTTTTTCTAATCAACTGGTGCCAGAAAGAAACAGATTTGTAAATTACTTCTATTTAAAAATCTTAATCCTTCCAGTACTTATCAGCTGCTGTATGCTCCAGAGGAAGTTGTATAGTTCTTTTCTGCCTGACCACAGTGCTCTCTGCTGACACCTCTGTCCGTGTCAGGAACTGTCCAGAGCCGAAACAAACCCCATAGCAAACCTCTCCTGCTCTGGACAGTACCTGACATGAACAGAGGTGTCAGCAGAGAGCACTGTGGTCCGACAGAAAAGAACCATACAACTTCCTCTGCAGCATACAGCAGCTGATAAGTACGGGAAGGATTCATATTTTATATAGATGTAATTTACAAATCTGTTTAACTTTTTGGCACCAATAGATTTTTTTTTTTAAATTTCCTCCGGAGTACCCCTTTGAGGGGTTAAAGTCTATGGCTCTGGTGATCACAGGGGAGGTCAACACTCAGCTACTATGTTAATCAGTCCTATAGACTGTAAAAGGAGCAGCCTCAGGGCACACGCTCAACCACCACTGTATACAGACTCCTCCTAACTGCAGGCTATATAATGCTGGGAACTGCAGGAGATGCTCCCTGCGGCTTCTTATAGATAATATGCCAGTATACAATCCCCTAGTACAGTAATCTCAGATGACTTCTACATTAGGACAAGACAGCTTTACCCTGCTGGTCCATCATTTCCCCAAATGTGTATGATGCTTAAGAAGTGATTGATGTGGTAGCGTAGAGGGGGTAGAAGCCCATACATCTAATGGGTACATGTGTATACTATATAGCAGGGATACAATGTCCCCATAGATCTCCATTACAGTGTCCTCTGATCTGATGGGTACATGTGTATAGTATATAGCAGGGATACAGTGTCCTCTGATCTGATGGGTACATGTGTATAGTATATAGCAGGGATGTAATGTCCCCATAGATCTCCATTACAGTGTCCTCTGATCTGATGGGTACATCTGTATACTATATAGCAGGGATACAATGTCCCCATAGATCTCCATTACAGTGTCCTCTGATCTGATGGGTACATGTGTATACTATATAGCAGGGATACAGTGTCCTCTGATCTGATGGGTACATGTGTATAGTATATAGCAGGGATACAATGTCCTCTGATCTGATGGGTACATGTGTATAGTATATAGCAGGGATATAGTGTCCTCTGATCTGATGGGTACATGTGTATAGTATATAGCAGGGATACAGTGTCCTTTGATCTGATGGGTACATGTGTATAGTATATAGCAGGGATACAGTGTCCATGTGTATAGTATATAGCAGGGGTACAATGTCCTCTGATCTGATGGGTACATGTGTATACTATATAGCAGGGATACAGTGTCCATGTGTATAGTATATAGCAGGGGTACAGTGTCCTCTGATCTGATGGGTACATGTGTATAGTATATAGCAGGGATACAGTGTCCTCTGATCTGATGGGTACATGTGTATAGTATATAGCAGGGATACAGTGTCCTCTGATCTGATGGGTACATGTGTATAGTATATAGCAGGGATACAATGTCCACTGATCTGATGGGTACATGTGTATAGTATATAGCAGGGTTACAGTGTCCTCTGATCTGATGGGTACATGTGTATAGTATATAGCAGGGATACAGTGTCCTCTGATCTGATGGACACATGTGTATAGTATATAGCAGGGATACAGTGTCCACTGATCTGATGGGTACATGTGTATAGTATATAGCAGGGATACAGTGTCCTCTGATCTGATGGGTACATGTGTATAGTATATAGCAGGGATACAGTGTCCTCTGATCTGATGGACACATGTGTATAGTATATAGCAGGGATACAGTGTCCTCTGATCTGATGGGTACATGTGTATAGTATATAGCAGGGATACAATGTCCTCTGATCTGATGGGTACATGTGTATAGTATATAGCAGGGATACAGTGTCCTCTGATCTGATGGGTGCATGTGTATAGTATATAGCAGGGATACAGTGTCCTTTGATCTGATGGGTACATGTGTATAGTATATAGCAGGGATACAGTGTCCTCTGATCTGATGGGCACATGTGTATAGTATATAGCAGGGATACAGTGTCCTCTGATCTGATAGGTACATGTGTATAGTATATAGCAGGGATACAGTGTCCTCTGATTTGATGGGTGCATGTGTATAGTATATAGCAGGGATACAGTGTCCATGTGTATAGTATATAGCAGGGGTACAATGTCCTCTGATCTGATGGGTACATGTGTATAGTATATAGCAGGGATACAGTGTCCATGTGTATAGTATATAGCAGGGGTACAATGTTCTCTGATCTGATGGGTACATGTGTATAGTATATAGCAGGGATACAGTGTCCTCTGATCTGATGGGTACATGTGTATAGAATATAGCAGGGATACAGTGTCCTTTGATCTGATGGGTACATGTGTATAGTATATAGCAGGGATACAGTGTCCTCTGATCTGATGGGTACATGTGTATAGTATATAGCAGGGATACAGTGTCCATGTGTATAGTATATAGCAGGGGTACAATGTCCTCTGATCTGATGGGTACATGTGTATAGTATATAGCAGGGATACAGTGTCCTCTGATCTGATGGGTGCATGTGTATAGTATATAGCAGGGATACAGTGTCCTTTGATCTGATGGGTACATGTGTATAGTATATAGCAGGGATACAGTGTCCTCTGATCTGATGGGCACATGTGTATAGTATATAGCAGGGATACAGTGTCCTCTGATCTGATAGGTACATGTGTATAGTATATAGCAGGGATACAGTGTCCTCTGATTTGATGGGTGCATGTGTATAGTATATAGCAGGGATACAGTGTCCATGTGTATAGTATATAGCAGGGGTACAATGTCCTCTGATCTGATGGGTACATGTGTATAGTATATAGCAGGGATACAGTGTCCATGTGTATAGTATATAGCAGGGGTACAATGTTCTCTGATCTGATGGGTACATGTGTATAGTATATAGCAGGGATACAGTGTCCTCTGATCTGATGGGTACATGTGTATAGTATATAGCAGGGATACAGTGTCCTTTGATCTGATGGGTACATGTGTATAGTATATAGCAGGGATACAGTGTCCTCTGATCTGATGGGTACATGTGTATAGTATATAGCAGGGATACAGTGTCCATGTGTATAGTATATAGCAGGGGTACAATGTCCTCTGATCTGATGGGTACATGTGTATAGTATATAGCAGGGATACAATGTCCTCTGATCTGATGGGTACATGTGTATAGTATATAGCAGGGATACAGTGTCCTCTGATCTGATGGGTACATGTGTATAGTATATAGCAGGGGTACAATGTCCTCTGATCTGATGGGTACATGTGTATAGTATATAGCAGGGATACAATGTCCTCTGATCTGATGGGTACATGTGTATAGTATATAGCAGGGATACAGTGTCCTCTGATCTGATGGGTACATGTGTATAGTATATAGCAGGGATACAGTGTCCTCTGATCTGATGGGTACATGTGTATAGTATATAGCAGGGATACAGTGTCCATGTGTATAGTATATAGCAGGGGTACAATGTCCTCTGATCTGATGGGTACATGTGTATAGTATATAGCAGGGATACAGTGTCCTCTGATCTGATGGGTGCATGTGTATAGTATATAGCAGGGATACAGTGTCCTTTGATCTGATGGGTACATGTGTATAGTATATAGCAGGGATACAGTGTCCTCTGATCTGATGGGCACATGTGTATAGTATATAGCAGGGATACAGTGTCCTCTGATCTGATAGGTACATGTGTATAGTATATAGCAGGGATACAGTGTCCTCTGATTTGATGGGTGCATGTGTATAGTATATAGCAGGGATACAGTGTCCATGTGTATAGTATATAGCAGGGGTACAATGTCCTCTGATCTGATGGGTACATGTGTATAGTATATAGCAGGGATACAGTGTCCATGTGTATAGTATATAGCAGGGGTACAATGTTCTCTGATCTGATGGGTACATGTGTATAGTATATAGCAGGGATACAGTGTCCTCTGATCTGATGGGTACATGTGTATAGTATATAGCAGGGATACAGTGTCCTTTGATCTGATGGGTACATGTGTATAGTATATAGCAGGGATACAGTGTCCTCTGATCTGATGGGTACATGTGTATAGTATATAGCAGGGATACAGTGTCCATGTGTATAGTATATAGCAGGGGTACAATGTCCTCTGATCTGATGGGTACATGTGTATAGTATATAGCAGGGATACAATGTCCTCTGATCTGATGGGTACATGTGTATAGTATATAGCAGGGATACAGTGTCCTCTGATCTGATGGGTACATGTGTATAGTATATAGCAGGGGTACAATGTCCTCTGATCTGATGGGTACATGTGTATAGTATATAGCAGGGATACAATGTCCTCTGATCTGATGGGTACATGTGTATAGTATATAGCAGGGATACAGTGTCCTCTGATCTGATGGGTACATGTGTATAGTATATAGCAGGGGTACAATGTCCTCTGATCTGATGGGTACATGTGTATAGTATATAGCAGGGATACAGTGTCCTCTGATCTGATGGGCACATCTGTATACTAGTGTTTCCCAACCAGGGTGCCTCGAGGTGTTGCAAAACTACAACTCCCAGCAGGCTGTAGTGTTGTAACATCTGGAGGCCCCCTGGTATACTACAGAGCAGGGGTACAATATCCCCCATAGGTGCTGGTCACACTGGGTACAGCAATGTTCTCATGTATTCTCATACACTGTCAGCACATGGGGGGAGTTGTAGTCCGGATAGCAGTGAGTTTGGTGACTGCCTCTCCGGGTACACAAGTCTACACAGGCTGCACATTCCTCCCCACCAGATGAGGTGCCCGGGGGTCATGCCCATCCACAGAACAATAGCGTAAGATCATCCAGCTCCCACCACCCAAAACATCCGGCACGCGGCTCACCCCCACCCCTGGCTACAACCTGGCAGCTCAGAACTGGAAGGGGTAAACTGTGAGGGGAACCCCCCTTTTCGAAAACCGCAGTGGCCCCCGCACCCCTCCCCGCCCCCATATCCTCACCATTCCCCCTTCCTCCGCTTCTTGTTCTTCATCCGGGGACTCGCTGAGCTCAAGGCATTAGGCTGGAGGGAGCCCGGGTGGTCTGCACGGTTACCAGGACAACAGCGAGAAGCCCCGCCCACAATCTCCGCGCTGTACTCTGCTGCCCAGATAGAGCTGGCGGAGGCCCCGCCCACATGTATCCCACTGCTGGCTCCTATCACAGGGGGATGGGTGCGGGGTGCCTGGTCCTGTAGGGTGCTGCTGCCTGTATAGAGAGCACTGGGGGGATACAGCGGTGTTCTCCAGCCCCCGGACTCCAGCTCTTCCATCATTGGTGCAGTATTATAGGGACTATAAGAAGCCTTACAGTATGCAGACGTGCCGATGTCATTCCTCCCATGTGTGGTGGCCCAGTACTGGAGTCTCACCCCTGTACCCTTGCTGCCCTGTCAGGCGGACTCTATCGCGTGTCCCCTGAGTCCTTCTTTAACCCCTTAAGCATCAGGGGGGGTTCGTTTCTGCACTTTCCTTTTTTTCTCCTTACCTTTAAATAATCATCTCTTTTAATTTTGCACCTAAAAATCCATATGAGGGCTTATTTTTTGCATCACCAATTCTACTTTGTAATGACATCAGTAATTTTACCCCCAAATCTATGATGAAATAGAGAAAAAAATAATTGTGTGACAAAATTGAAGAAAAAACAATTTTGTAAATTTTGGGGTCTTCCGTTTCTACACAGTACATTTTTCGGTAAAATTGACACCTTATCTTTATTCTGTAGGTCCATACAATTAAAATGATACCCTACTTATATAGGTTTGATTTTGTCGCACTTCTGGAAAAAATCATAACTACATGCAGGAAAATGTATACGTTTAAAATTGTCATCTTCTGACCCCTATAACTTTTTAATTTTTCTGCGTACGGGGTGGTATGAGGGCTCATGTTTTGCGCCATGATCTGAAGTTTTTAGCGTTATGATTTTTGTATTGATTGGATAAGTGACCAAAAATATGGGTTTTTGGACCTTGGAATTTTTTTGCGCGTACGCCATTGACCCTGCGGTTTATTTAACAATATATTTTTATAATTCGGACATTCCTGCATCTGGCGATACCACATAGGTTTATTTTTATTTACATAGTTTTTTTTTTACCTGTTAAGGACGCAGGGCGTACTCATACGCCCTGCATTCCGAGTCCTTAAGGATGCAGGGCGTATGAGTACGTCCGTGGGAAATCCGGTCCCCACCGCTAGCCGGTTGGCGACCGGAGCCGGATGCCTGCTGAAATCGTTCAGCAGGCATCTCGGCATATCGCCCAGGGGGGTCATCTTGACCCCCCCATGTCCACGATCGCAGCACATCGCTGATCAATTCAGATCAGCGATGTGCTGCGATTCCGTTCCCCGCTACTCGGGCTGAGCCAGCGGACCACGAGCCCGTGATTCCTGAGTTTGTTGGCGACTCAGGAATCAAGATTAACATCGCCGGGTTCACTGAAAAGGACTTTTTTGGTCGTTTTTTCAGTGACGACTTTGTTAATCTAATGGTTACACAGACGAATCTGTACGCCCAACAGTTCATCGCCGCTAACCCGGGCTCACTTTTAGCTAGACCCGGCGGCTGGACTCCAGTCGATGCAGCCGAAATGAGGACCTTTTGGGGCCTTGCGCTGCATATGGGTCTAGTTAAAAAACCCAGTGTCAGGCAATATTGGAGTGGGGACATCCTGTACCAGACCCCGCACTACAATATGGCCATGACACGTCCCCGGTTTGAGGCCATTCGGAGATGTTTGCATTATGCTGATATGAGGACCTTTTGGGGCCTTGCGCTGCATATGGGTCTAGTTAAAAAACCCAGTGTCAGGCAATATTGGAGTGGGGACATCCTGTACCAGACCCCGCACTACAATATGGCCATGACACGTCCCCGGTTTGAGGCCATTCGGAGATGTTTGCATTATGCTGATAATGCGGCATGTCCCCCCCCCCCCCCCGAACTGATCCCGTGTATGACCGCCTGTATAAAATCAGGCCGGTCATCAATCACTTCGGGGCCAGATTTTGGGAGGCCTATGTCCCTGAAAGGGAGGTCGCTATTGATGAGTCTCTCATCAGCTTTAACCTGTTAAGGACATAGGACGTTCTCTAACGTCCCCGCTACCTGGGCTTTAGTGCCCAAGGACGTTAGAGAACGTCCTGTTGTATTTCCGGTCTCTGCCGCTTGCCGGGCAGAGATCGGAACTGGATGCCTGCTGAAATCCTTCAGCAGGCATCCAGGGCAAACGCCGAGGGGGGCCATGTAGGCCCCCCATGTCGGAGATCGCCGCAAATCGCAAGGGAAATCGCCCTTGCGATCTGCGGCGATACCGGGCTGATCGGGTCTCTGGGACCCGACCGCCCGGTTATTTCGCATGATCCCGGCTGTCACAGACAGCCAGGACCATGCTGGAGCCTAGGAGCGAGGTGGCAAGCCTGCCACCTCCTCCGATCCCCTGCGATCCGTCGGTTAACTAACCGACCAATCGCAAGGGGGGGGGGGCGGTTACTTCCTCCCGTCCTGCCCGGCCCCTTGAAGTCCGGAGAGGACGGGAGGAAGACCGGAGGACGCGGCGGGGGACGGAGGAGTGCTGGGGACCAGCCCCGGTACTTACCTCGTCCCTGAAGACCCGGATCCCTGCGAGGAAGATGGCGGCGGTGGCGACAGGTGAGTAGATCTTCAGCCGCGGTCGGGCCCTTTACAGCAATGCACGTCGCCGTAAAGCGACATGCATTGCTGTAATGGGACCCTGTAAACTACAACTCCCAGCATGCCCAGACAGCCCTTGGCATCTGGGCATGCTGGGAGTTGCAGTTTTGCAACATCTGGAGGTCCACAGTTTGGAGACCACTGTGCCCTTCCAGATGTTGCAAAACTACACATCCTCAGCATGCCCTTACTGTCCAGGCATGCTGGGAGTTGTAGTTCTGTAACATCTGGCCCTTCAGATGTTGCAGAACTACAACTCCCAGCATGCCTGGACAGTTTTGGCATACTGGGAGTTGTAGTTTTGCAACATCTGGAAGGGCACAGATTGGGAACCACTGTATTAGTGGTCTGCAAACTGTAGTCCTCCAGATGTTGCAAAACTACAACTCCCAGCATGCTGGTAGTTGTAGTTCGGCAACATCTGGCTCTAAAGATGTTGCCGAACTACTACTCCCAGCATGCCTGAGAATGCTGGGAGTTGTGGTTTTGCAACAACTGGAGGCACACTGGTTGGGAAACATTGTCTGTTTCCTAACTCAGTGTTTCCCAACCGTGTGCCTCCAGCTGTTGCAAAACTATAACTACCAGCATGCACTGATAGACTGTGCATGCTGGGAGTTGTAGTTTTGCAACAGCTGGAGGTCCCCCCCCCCCTGTGAATGTACAGGGTACATTCACATGGGCAGGGGCTTACAGTGAGTATCAGGCTGCAAGTTTGCGATGCAGCAAATTTTGCGCGGCAGCTCAAACTCGCAGCGGGAACTCGCTGTAATCCCCTGCCCGTGTCACTGTACCCTAAAAACACTACACTACACTAACACAAAATAAAATAAAAAGTAAAAAACACTACATATACACATACCCCTACACAGCCCCCCTCCCAATAAAAATGAAAAACGTCCGGTACGCCACTGTTTCCAAAATGGAGCCTCCAGCTGTTGCAAAACAACAACTCCCAGTATTGCCGGACAGCCGTTGACTGTCCAAGCATGCTGGGAGTTTTGCAACAGCTGGAGGCACCCTGTTTGGGAATCACTGGCGTAGAATACCCCTATGTCCACCCCTATGCAAATCCCTAATTCAGGCCTCAAATGCGCATGGCGCTCTCACTTTGGAGCCCTGTCGTATTTCAAGGCAACAGTTTAGGGTCACATATGGGGTATCGCCGTACTCGGGAGAAATTGTGTTACAAATTTTGGGGGGCTTTTTCTCCTTTAACCCCTTATGAAAAGGTGAAGTTGGGGTCTACAACAGCATGTTAGTGTAAAAAAATAAATTTTTTACACTAACACGCTGGTGTTGCCCTATACTGTTCATTTTGACAAGAGGTAAAAGGGAAAAACGCCCCCCAAAATTTGTAATGCAATTTCTCCCGACTACGGAGATACCCCATAAGTGGGCGCAAAGTTCTCTGGGGGCGCACAACAAGGCCCAGAAGGGAGAGTGCACCATGTACATTTGAGGTGATTTGCACAGGGATGGCTGATTGTTACAGCGGTTTTGACAAACGCAAAAAAAAAAACACATGTGACCCCATTTCGGAAACTACACCCCTCACGGAATGTAATGAGGGGTGCAGTGAGAATTTACACCCCACTGGTGTCTGACAGATCTTTGGAACAGTGGGCTGTGCAAATTAAAAAATTTTTACAGCCCACTGTTCCAAAGTTCTGACAGACACCAGTGGGGGGTAAATGCTCACTGTACCCCTTGTTACGTTCCTCAAGGGGTCTAGTTTCCAAAATGGTATGCCATGTGGGGGTTATTTTGCTGTCCTGGCACCATAGGGGCTTCCTAAATGCGACATGCCCCCCGAGCAAAATTTGCTCTCCAAAAGCCAAATATGACTCCTTCTCTTCTGAGCATTGTAGTTCGCCCGTAGTGCACTTCAGGTCCACTTATGGCGTACCTTCATACTCAAAAGAGATGGGGTTACAAATTTTGGGGGGTATTTTCTGCTATTAACCCTTGCAAAAATGTGAAATTTGGGAGGAAACACACATTTTAGTGAAAAAATATATATATATTTTTTTACATATGCAAAAGTCGTGAAACCCGTGTGGGGTATTAAGGCTCACTTTATTCCTTGTTACGTTCCTCAAGGGGTCTAGTTTCCAAAATGGTATGCCATGTGAGGGTTTTTTGCTGTTGTGGCACCATAGGGGCTTCCTAAATGCGACATGCCCCCCGACCAAAATTTGCTCTCCAAAAGCCAAATATGACTCCTACTCTTCTGAGCATTGTAGTTCGGCCGTAGTGCACTTCAGGTCCACTTATGGGGTTCCTTCATACTCAGAAGAGATGGGGTTACAAATTTTGGGGGGTATTTTCTGCTATTAACCCTTGCAAAAATGTGAAATTTGGGGGGAAACACACATTTTAGTGAAGAAAAATTTTTTTTTTACATATGCAAAAGTCGTGAAACACCTGTGGGGTATTAAGGTTCACTTTACCCCTTGTTACGTTCCCCAAGGGGTCTAGTTTCCAAAATGGTATGCCATGTGGGGATTTTTTGCTGTTCTGGTACCATAGGGGCTTCCTAAATGCAACATGCCCCCCAAAAACCATTTCAGAAAAACATACTCTCCAAAATCCCCTTGTCGCTCCTTCGGTTCTGAGCCCTCTACTGCGCCCGCCGGACACTTTTCATGGACATATGAGGTATGTCCTTACTCGAGAGAAATTGGGCTACAAATATAAGTATACATTTTCTCCTTTTACCCCTTGTAAAAATTTAAAAATTGGGTCTACAAGAACATGCGAGTGTAAAAAATGAAGATGGTGAATTTTCTCCTTCACTTTGCTGCTATTCCTGTGAAACACCTAAAGGGTTAAAACGCTGACTGAATGTCATTTTGAATACTGTGGGGGGTGCAGTTTTTATAATGGGGTCATTTGTGGGGTATTTCTAATATGAAGACCCTTCAAATCCACTTCAAACCTGAACTGGTCCCTGAAAAATAGTGAGTTTGAAAATTTTGTGAAAAATTGGAAAATTGCTGCTGAACTTTGAAGCCCTCTGATGTCTTCCAAAAGTAAAAACACGTCAATTTTATGATGCAAACATAAAGTAGACATATTGTATTTGTGAATAAAAAATTTTTTTATTTGGAATATCCATTTTCCTTACAAGCAGAGAGCTTCAAAGTTAGAAAAATGCAAAATTTTCAATTTTTTCAGCAAATTTTGAAATTTTTCACTAAGAAACGATGCAAGCATCGACAAAATTTTACCAATAACATAAAGTAGAATATGTCACGAAAAAACAATTTTGGAATCAGAATGATAGGTAAAAGCATTCCAGAGTTATTATTGTTTAAAGTGACAGTGGTCAGATGTTCAAAAAACGCTCCGGTCCTAAGGTGTAAAATGGCCTGGTCCTTAAGGGGTTAAGGGGAGACTCAGCTTCCAGCAATACATCCCCACCAAGCGAGCGCGGTATGGCGTGAAGATGTAAAAACTTTGCGAGAGTACTTCCGGGTACACTTGCAAGTTTATGGTGTATGAGGGACGAGATTCACGCATTGAACCCCCAGAATGTCCCCCCACTCTGGGTGTTAGTGGGAAAATCGTTTGGGGCCTTTTGCACCCATTGCTAGATAAAGGTTACCACCTTTACATGGATAACTTTTTTACTAGTATCCCTCTCTTTTCATCCCTCTCCGCCAGATCCATGGTCGCTTGTGGGACAGTCCGGAAGAATCAAAGAGACCTTCCGCCCAATCCCCTACATGCTCCTATCCCCCGGGGTGAGTCCCGTGCCTTTTCCCATGAGAACCTGTTGTTGGTCTGGTATAAGGACAAGAGGGATGTCCTTATGCTCACCACTATTCATGGGAATGGCAGCACCCCTGTCCCTGTGCAAGGTACCGTGGGACCGGTCCTCAAGCTCGATTGTATTCTGGACTACAATCAGTATATGGGGGGAGATGATCTTTCTGATCAAGTCCTCAAGCCATATAACGCCATGCGGAAAACACGCGTATGGTACAAAAAAGTTGCGGTCTACATGGTACAGGTTGCCATGTACAACTCTTTTGTACTGTACAAGTATGCTGGCAACACAGGGACATACCTGCAGTTCCAAGAGGAAGTTTTAAAGGCCCTCATCTTTGGTGACGGCCAAAAAGCGGGTCAGAGCACCTCTGAAATTGTGGGCCCCCGAATCATCCCTGGCCTACACTTTCCAGGTGTGATCCCCCACACTGGAAATAAGGGACGATCTCAGAAGAAATGCAGAGTGTGTCACAAGAGGGGGATTCGGAAGGACATCACCTATCAGTGTGACACTTGCCCAGATAATCCGGGCCTCTGCATAGGCTGCTTCAGGGAGTATCACACTTCCATGCAGTTCTAAATTTTCCATCCTTTGCCCTAATTTTCATTCCCCAAAATTCGACTCCAATGTACCAGTCCAGGGTACATTGTCTTCCAAATTTTATAACAACCGCCCCCCCCCCCCCCCCCCAAAAAAAAAAACTTTTTCCCAATACCCCCAATATCTTTTTTTTCTTCTTCCCCCTAAAAAATGGGTCATGAGACACAGAGTCAACAGCATTGGAGGTTTGCAGTTGCCTTAAATGCGCAACGCTCTCTCCCCACCTGAGTGGGTTGCGCATTTGAGGTAACAGAATAGGGATGGCCCCACACATCCCCTTCCCAGAATGATGATTCAGAGTATAGGGTTTGGGGTGAGCATCATTTTTACTTTTGGCTGTACTATGGGTCATCATTCTGGGAAAATAATTGGCATATCAGTACTAAAATTGCAATTTTCTTTACCCCCATAGTACACTTCATCCATTCCTGGAAAATAAATGAAGGGAACACCCGTCTGTTCCAAATCTCCACTTCACCCTATACACCTTCCCTAGGGGGTGTACTGTTTGTAGTATTCTCACATGTGGGTGTTCCTTTCTTGTATTTTCCTCTGAATGTATGTAACTGTTAGGTCCGTAACAAACATCCGCCTCAAATGCGAAGAGTTGTCGCTGAGCTCTGTCGTATTTCCAGGCGACAATTCGGAGTCACATGTTAGTTGTTCCCAGAAAAATGAAGCAGAGCATAGGTTGAAAATTGCAATTTTCAAAAGCTACCCTTCATCCATTCCTGGAAAAGAAATTTAGGAAACACCCATGTCTTCAAAATGTCCTCTTTACCCCTATACCCATTCCTCAGGGTGGGTAATTTCTGTAATGCTGTCACATGTGGGTGTTTAATTTTTGTATTTTCCTCGGAATGTATGTAACCGTCAGCTATTGATATGCCTTAGGCCACAAATACAAACTGACCTCTATGACTTCTGAGCCTTGTTGTGCGCCCGCCCAGCAAGTTACCCATATGCGTATGTATTTTCACAGTCAGGGGAAAAATCCCTCCAAAATTTGTAACCCAATTCCTCATATTACCCCTTGTGAAAATGTTAAAAATTGGGTAACCCCAGTAGTTTCCCCACATTGAGGGGTGTAGTTACGTTCATTGAGGGGTGTAGTTTCCCCTCATTGAGAGGTGTAGTTTTTTGCTGTTATTGCACAATGGGGGCTTTATAAATGCACATGACCCCCGACTTCAATTTCAACAAAATTTTCACTCCTTCTATTCTGAGCATTGCAGTGCGTCTACAGAGCAATTTACATCCACATATGGGGTATTTTTTTTCTCAGACAAAATTGTTCTACAAATTTTGGGGACCTTTTGCCCTATTACCCAATGTGAAAATGAAACATTCGGGGAAACACTATCAATGTAGTGCAAAAAAATAAAATGCATCACTTTTACGGACCACTGTTCAAAAAACCTGTGAGGTGTAAGTACTCATTGTAACACTGTTATGTTCCCCGAGGGGTCTAGTTTCCAAAATATGATGCCTTGTGTTGTTTTTTTTTGCTGTCCTGGCACTATAGGGGCTTCCTAAATGCGGCATGCCCCCAGAGCAAAATTTGCTTCCAAAAAGCCAAAATGTGACTCCTTCTCTTCTGAGACCTGTAGTGCGCCAGCAGAGCACTTTTCACCTCCATATGGGGTGTTTTCTGAATTGGGAGAAATTGGGCTTCAAATTTTGGGGGGTATTTTCTGCTTTTACCCTTTGTAAAAATGTAACATTTTTGGGAAACCAATCATTTTAGGTAAAATTTTTTTTTTTTACATATGCAAAATTCGTGAAACCCCTGTGGGGTATTAAGGCTCACTTTACCCCTTGTTACGTTCCCCAAGGGGTCTAGTTTCCAAAATGTGATGCCATGTGGGTTTTTTTTTTTTTTTTTGCTGTCCTGGCACCATAGGGGCTTCCTAAATGCAGCATGCCCCCAGAGCAAAATTTGCTTCCAAAAAGCCAAAATGTGACTCCTTCTCTTCTGAGACCTGTAGTGAGCCAGCAGAGCACTTTTCACCCCCACATTGGGTGTTTTCTGAATCGGGAGAAATTGGGCTTCAAATTTTGGGGGGGTCATTTTTTTTTTAATTCACATTTCCAATATGTCTACTTGTTGCATCATAAAATTGACGTGTTTTTACTTTTGGAAGACATCAGAGGGCTTCAAAGTTCAGCAGCAATTAACCAATTTTCCCAAAAATTTTCAAACTCACTCTTTTTCAGGGACCAGTTCAGGTTTGAAGTGGATTTGAAGGGTCTTCATAGAAATACCCCACAAATGACCCCATTATAAAAACTGCACCCCCCCCCAAAGTATTCAAAATGACATTCAGTCAGCATTTTAACCCTTTAGGTGTTTCACAGGAATAGCAGCAAAGTGAAGGAGAAAATTCACAATCTTCATTTTTTACACTCGCATGTTCTTGTAGACCCAATTTTTTAATTTTTACAAGGGGTAAAAGGAGAAAATTTATACTTATATTTGTAACCCAATTTCTCTTGAGTAAGCACATACCTCATATGTCTATGTAAATTGTTTGGCGGGCGCAGTAGAGGGCTCAGAAGCGAAGGAGCGACAAGGGGATTTTGGAGAGTACGTTTTTCTGAAATGGTTTTTGGGGGCATGCTGCATTTAGAAGCCCCTATGGTGCTAGAACAGCAAAAACCCCATATGTAAAAAAAAATAAAAAATTTCACTAAAATGTGTGTTTCCCCCCAAATTTTACATTTTTGCAAGGGTTAATAGCAGAAAATACCCCCCCAAAATTTGCAACCCCATCTCTTCTGAGTATGGAGGTACCCCATAAGTTGACCTGACGTGCACTACGGGCGAACTACAATGCTCAGAAGAGAAGGAGTCATATTTGGCTTTTTGAGAGCAAATTTTGCTCGGGGGGCATGTCGCATTTGGGAAGCCCCTATGGTGCCAGGACAGCAAAAAAAAAAAAAAACACATGGCATACCATTTTGGAAACTAGACCCCTTGAGGAACGTAACAAGGGGTACAAGTGAGCATTTACCCCCCCACTGGTGTCTGTCAGATCTTTGGAACAGTGGGCTGTACAAAATTTTTAATTTGCACAGCCCACTGTTCCAAAGATCTGTCAGACACTTGTGGGTTGTAAATTCTCACTGCACCCCTTATTATATTCTGTGAGGGGTGTAGTTTCCAAAATGGGGTCACATGTGGGGTTTTGTTTTTTTTGCATTTGTCAAAACCGCTGTAACAGTCAGCCACCCCTGTGCAAATCACCTCAAATGTACATGGTGCACTCTCCCTTCTGGGCCTTGTTGTGCGCCCGCAGAGCACTTTGGGCCCACATATGGGGTATCTCCATAGTCAGGAGAAATTGCATTACAAATTTTGGGTGGCTTTTTTCCCTTTTACCTCTTGTGAAAATGAAAAGTATAGGGCAACAACAGCATGTTAGTGTAAAAAAAAATATTTTTTTACACTAACATGCTGGTGTAGACCCCAACTTCACCTTTTCATAAGGGGTTAAAGGAGAAAAAGCCCCCAAATTTGTTAGGCAATTTCTCCCGAGTACGTCGATACCCCTTATGTGGCCCTAAACTGTTGCCTTAAAATACGACAGGGCTCCAAAGTGAGAGCGCCATGCTCATTTGAGGCCTAAATTTGGGATTTGCATAGGGGTGGACATAGAGGTATTCTACGCCAGTGATTCCCAAACAGGGTGCCTCCAGGTGTCGCAAAACTCCCAGCATGCTTGGACAATCAACGGCTGTCCGGCAATACTGGGAGTTGTTGTTTTGCAACAGCTGGAGGCTCCGTTTTGGAAACAGTGGCGTACCAGACGTTTTTCATTTTTATAAGGAAGGGGGGCTGTGTAGGGGTATGTTTATGTGTAGTGTTTTTTACTTTTTATTTTATTTTGTGTTAGTGTAGTGTAGTGTTTTTTTAGGGGTACAGTCACATGGGCGGGGGCTTACAGCGGGTTTCCCGCTGCGAGTTTGAGCTGCCGCGCAAATTTTGCTTCATCGCAAACTTGCATCCTGATACTCACTGTAAGCCCCTGCCCATGTGAATGTAACCTGTACAGTCACAGGGGGGGGGGGCGACCTCCAGCTGTAGCAAAACTACAACTCCCAGCATGCACGGTCTATCAGTGAATGCTGGTAGTTATAGTTTTGCAACAGCTGGAGGCACACGGGTTGGGAAACAGTGTGCCTCCAGTTGTTGCAAAACCACAACTCCCAGCATGCCCAGACAGCCGAGGGGCATATTGGAAGTAGTAGTTACGCAACAGCTGGAGGAGAACATTTGGGGACCACTGTGTAGTGGCCCCCCTCGGCGGCGTTTACCCTGGATGCCTGCTGAAGGATTTCAGCAGGCAGCCGGTTCCGATCTCTGCCCGGCGCCGCGGCAGGGACCGGAATATACCATGACGTACATGTACGTCATGGGTCCTTAGGTACCGGGGTCCCATGAAGTACATTTACGTCATGGGTCCTGAATGGGTTAATGTGCACCTGTCATTAACAAAACCTTTTGATATAATGTAGCTAATACTATTATATGTAGATTTGTAATATACATGGAATTAAACATTTTTTATATTTTGGGTGAAAAAATGCTGTCCCTGCAGCTATTGCCTGTGTGTTTCTATGAAGAGACCAAATACAGGAAATTAAGGTGGGACAAGGGGGGCTCTGTGCAGGCTCCTGGTTTGTCAATCATCCTGATTTGTAGGCAAGGAGCATGTCATAGAGCCTCACTGCACATAGCCCTGCTTGTCCTAAGTGCACAGAGCCCTGCTTGTCCTCAGTGCGCAGAGCCCTGCTTGTCCTCAGTGCACAGAGCCCTGCTTGTCCTCACTGCACAGAGCCCTGCTTGTCCTCACTACACAGAACCCTTCTTGTCCTCAGTGCACAGAGCCCTGCTTGTCCTCAGTGCACAGAGCCCTGCTTGTCCTCAGTGCACAGAGCCCTGCTTGTCCTCACTGTACAGAGCCCTGCTTGTCCTCATTGCACAGAGCCCTGCTTGTCCTCACTGCACAGAGTCCTACTTGTCCTCACTGCACAGAGCCCTGCTTGTCCTCACTGCACAGAGCCCTGCTTGTCCTCACTGCACAGAGCCCTGCTTGTCCTCAGTGTACAGAGCCCTGCTTTTCCACCCACACTTCCTGTATTTGGACTCCTCACAGAGACACACATGCAATAGGTGCAGGGAGACAATTATACACATTTTTTCAACCAATGTGTATTACACATACTGTATACATATACAATGTTTTAGTTAATGACAGGTACACTTTATGTCTAAGTCTAAATGTGTAGATGTTCAAAAAACACATTCAAATATTTTGGCCTTCAACATAAAAATTACTTATTTTGTTTCTGCTGAAATGGGCACTATCAGATAAAAATTGTTGTACATATTGACAAAACATTAACCTTTCTAATGTACTTCATAAGAAAAGTTTATTTCCATTTTAAAGAAATCATGGCTTATAAAATCATTACTTTTTCCAAGCTAAGGCACAGGCATAGACAGAGTCCAGTAAGTGAGGGTAGACAAACACTCCTCTGTCTGATAGGACAGGTAAGAGCACAGAGGAGTCCTATCACACAGGAGAGAGCACAGAGGAGTGCTATCAGGCAGGAGAGAGCACAGCGGAGTGATATCAGACAGTAGATAGCACAGATGAGTACTATCAGGCAGGAGAGAGCACAGAGGAGTACTATCAGACAGGAGAGAGCACAGAGGAGTGCTATCAGACAGGAGAGAGCCCAGAGGAGTACTATCAGACAGGAGAGAGCACAGAGGAGTGCTATCAGACAGGAGAGAGCCAAGAGGAGTACTATCAGACAGGAGAGAGCTCAGAGGAGTACTATCAGACAGGAGAGAGCACAGAAGAGTACTGTCAGACATGAGAGATCACAGTGGAGTGCTATCAGACAGGAGAGAGCACAGAGTACTATCAGACAGGAGAGAGCACAGAGGAGTACTATCAGATAGGAGAGAGCACAGAGAAGTCCTATCAGACAGAAGAGCGCACAGAGGAGTCCTATCAGACAGGAGAGAGCACAGAGGAGTGCTATCAGACAGGAGAGAGCACAGAGGAGTCCTATCAGACAGGAGAGAAAACAGAGGAGTTGTATCAGACAGGAGAGAGCACAGAGGAGTGCTATCAGACAGGAGAGAGCACAGAGGAGTGCTATCAGACAGGAGAGAGCACAGAGGAGTGCTATCAAACAGGAGAGAGCACAAAGGTGTGCTATCAGACAGGAGAGAGCACAGAGGAGTACTATCAGACAGGAGAGAGCACAGAGGAGTGCTATCAGGCAGGAGAGAGCACAGAGGAGTGCTATCATACAGGAGAGAGCACAGAGGAGTGCTAGTCTCACCTCACTTACTGGACTTTGTCCATGCCTGTGCTTCAGCTTGGACAAAGCCATAATTTCTATAAAAAGGAAATACAATTTTCTTCTCAATTTTCTCATCTAATGAGTTAACAGCCTATTACAGACATACTATTGAACGCTGCCTGTTTTGTCTTTACAGGTTGTTCCAGTGCTTTGTGGTTGTAACCTATTATATTTGCCTAAGGCAAAAGACACCTGACATTATGTAAGAAAGGATAGTGGCGTGCCCAAACAACATTTTTCAGGTTTATTAAGTCCTGTAAGTTTTATTTGTGTCACTTGTATCATTGTTTTTTTCAGTTTACTGTACATCTGTTTTCCATTTTGGACTTTTTTGAAGAGAGTGTAGAGAGAGTGTGTGTGTGTGTGTGTGTGTGTGTATATATGTGTGTGTGTAAGAAAAGGATTTGATTGTGAGCTCCAATGAACAGTGACAACTGGAGATTTTCCTAGTCCTGATGATGGAAAATATAGATTTTATTAAAGACAAGAGGCGAATATTATGTGCATTTCTTTCTTTACTGAAAATTCCAGTAGCGAAATGGTTAACAATAAAATGCAGTGAAAAATCTTTAAATGTGCACACAAACATGCTCTGTGTAATGTCTGGCCAATCAGTGTATGTGCCAGGTTATATCAGTCCTTGAAGTCATCAAATATCCCTCTTTCTTTGATATTGAAGGAAAACTTGTAGAAGAAACAACGACATCCAATAACCAATAAAGAGTCTTGAAGTTGATATGAAAAAGGAGGAGTCTGAAGGAGAACTGGAACCTTGGAAGATGAAGCCAACTCTGGAAGATTCTAAACAGCTAAAATGAAGAAAGACAAGGTTATAGGGATGGGTATATGGGAGGGATAACATTTGCCTCCTGTCTTTAATAAAATCTATATTTTAGTCATCAGGACTAGGAAAATCTCCAATTTTATTACAAGACGTAGGCTCATAATATATGCAAGTTTAAAGCTATTAGTTATAACAATACATAGTAACATATGAATAGAATTAAAGGACAGTCATAGATACATGTGAGTCAGGTTTGAAATAAGAGGTTTTGAAGGTAGATTCAGAAGACCAGTGTCACGTATGGGCAGGGTAGGAGTGCACTCCCTTGTCCCTACCAACTTAAGTACCTGCCCTAAATGACAGGTCCGTAACCACGAAGACAGTCCCTTCCTATAAACGTGAGGGGCATAATTGTCAAAATAATAAACTACAATGACACAGACTAGGTCCGGGGACAGTAGGATAGCAGACAGACTAACAAAGAAAGACTAAACACTCACACAATAAGTCCAATGTCATCTATCTACGTCTGAAGCCAGGAGATGTCACAGTACAAAATCACTAATACCAGAGAGAATAGTCAGAGAGAGGAGCCAAAGGTTCAAAAAGCCAGATATAACAAATGCAGAAGACAGCTAGCTAGAGTACAAACTGAGCTCTATAGCAAGCACTGACTGGGAGTAGACTGCCAGCTTATATGGAGCCAGAACAGGTGCTTCAATCAAGGTCAGCTGACCAGTCCAGACAGCCAGGCGTAACCCAGCAACAAAAACAAACCTGTCAGAACCTTTTAACCCTATAGGTTCTAACAGTGCCCCCCTTTTAGGAGGGGCCACCGGACACTTCACAACCTGAGAGTAAAGAGGTCTGAACCTGGATACAGATGGACCATCAATGTCTTCATCTGTAACCTCATCCTCCAAATCACACCATTAATTGGTGTCCTCACAGTAATCCTCCAGATCCTCATTACTACCCTCTGACTGCAAATCAACTGCATGCCGAGTTAACCAGAGGCTGATGCAAAACAGGCTTCATAATACTCTTAGAAGTAAAACCAGATTTTACATTAGAAGGAACAATGCCCACAGAAGAACTCTGCCAGGCGTAGCTCTCTGGGAGGCATGACATACATGTGCGCCCAAGTGGCCACGACGATTGCCACTTGGACGCTGATGCTTGACACAGGAGGCAATGAAATGGGTGTTCTCTCCACAGTAGAAACGCAGGCCATAGAGTTGACGAAACCTCCTCAGGGATAGATTTGGAAATAGGAGAGGAATCAAGCAGGACAGAAGAGACAGAGGATGAAGAACACTTCCATTTGCGTTCTCGCAAATGTCTATCCTAACATACAGCTAGAGTCATTGCTTAGTCAAGGGTGTCAGGAGAGGGATATGTAACAAGCATGTCCTTTAAGGTGTCAGATAACCCTAGTCTGAACTGACAAATCAAGGCTGGAGCATTCCAGTTGGAGGCCACACACCATTTTCTAAAATCTGCACAGTATTCCTCTACTGGTCTGCGACCTTGCTTTAATGTATGCAATTGACTCTCAGCGTATGCAGTGAGGTCCGGTTCAGCGTACAAAGACCCAATCCCGCAAATAAGGCATCCACTGAGGACAACTCCGGAGCATCGGGACCAAGGGAAAATACCCATTCCTGGGGACCCCCTTGAAAAAGAGACATAATGATACCCACTCTTTGGGCCTCAGTACCAGATGTGTAAGGCCTTAACCGGAAGTACAATTTGCAGCTCTCACAAAAGGTTTTGAACATTTTGCGGTTACCCGAAAATCGGTCAGGGAGACTAACTTGTGGCTCCACAGGAGTGGAAACAGAAACAGATGACACCTGAGTTTGTGCAGACTCCATCTCCTGAATTCTGGCTAGCAAGCTCTGAACTAACTCCTCCTGATCTTGCAGTCTCTGAGTCAAGGTCTGAACTAATACTGACTGAGACTGAGAAGACTCAAGCTCCAAGATTCTGGAAAACAACCTCTGATTCAGCTGCTCCTGATGTTCAAGTCTCTCAGTCAAGTTCTGCTTTATTTTAGACTGAGATTGAGACAACTCTTGCTGCTATATCTTCTCAGCTAAATCCTGGACCAACTTAGCCATGCCCTGCATTTGCTCCACCAAAGCAGACATTGCTTCCATAATGCAGGAACAGAGCAATTGAAGGTATAGGGGCTTGCTATAATATCACGTATGGGCAGGGAAGGAGTGCACTCTATTCTTGCCCGCTCCCCTGTCCCTGCCTACTTAAGTACCTGCCCTAAATGACAGGTTCGTAACCACGAAGACAGTCCCTCACTATATACGTGAGGGGCGTAATTGTCAAAATAATAAACTTCAATTACACAGACTAGGTCCAAGGACAGTAGGATAACAGACAGACTAACAAAGAAAGTCTAAACACTCACACAATGGCCCTTATTTAATAAGAGTGGAGTGTAGGTTTCTTTGTGGGTTTTAATTCCCTACAATTTATTTTCCATGGCATTTACTAAGCTTTCCCTACATTTTCCACTTTCCCTACACTTTTCTTTTTTTTTTATACATGCTCTGATCTGTCTGGTTTTCCTCAGCTCAAATCCACCACATTGTTACGCCGAGCGCTCCGGGTCCCCGCTCCTCCCCGGAGCGCTCACAGCGTTTTCCTATTCGCAGCGCCCCGGTCAGACCTGCCGACCGGGTGCGCTGCGATAATGTTCCCAGCCGGGATGCGATTCGCGATGCGGGACGCGCCCGCTCGCGATGCGCATCCCGACTCGCTTACCAGACCCGTTCCCCGTCTGTGCTGTCCCGGCGCGCGCGGCCCCGCTCCTTAGGGCGCGCGCGCGCCGGGTCTTTGCGATTTAAAGGGCCGGTGCGCCACTGATTGGAGCATGAGGTTTTAATCAGTACATTCACCTGTGCACTTCCCTACTTATACCTCACTTCCCCTGCACTCCCTTGCCGGATCTTGTTGCCATTGTGCCAGTGAAAGCGTTTCCTTGTGTGTTCCTAGCCTGTGTTCCAGACCTCCTGCCATTGCCCCTGACTATGATCCTTGCTGCCTGCCCTGACCTTCTGCTACGTCCGACCTTGCTCTTGTCTACTCCCTTGTACCGCGCTTATCTCTTCAGTCAGAGAGGTTGAGCCGTTGCCGGTGGATACGACCTGGTTGCTACCGCCGCTGCAAGACCATCCCGCTTTGCGGCGGGCTCTGGTGAATACCAGTAGCAACTTAGAACCGGTCCACCGACACGGTCCACGCCAATCCCTCTCTGGCACAGAGGATCCACCTCCAGCCAGCCGAATCGTGACACACATTTTATGTGGAAACCTTTGTAAATATGTTGGTTTTTTGTCAAAATGTCTGGAACACTCCCCTTTTTGGATACCACGCCCCTTTTCTTAGCAAAATGGAGAGTTAGTCGGGGTTTTTTCAATTCTGGCGCAAAATTCAGCAAATTGAATTAATTTGGTAGACATAGCACCTCTGGTGGAATGAGCACTGAATATAGAAGTGTCTATGCCAGCCATAGTCATGGATTGTTTGATCCACCTGGGTAAAGTGGGAGAAGAAACAGGACGATGAGGTTTGCAGTATGAAATGAGTAGTTGAGAAAAAGACAGAAGTCTAAGCGGTGCAGTTCTTGATTCATATGATTTAAGGCAACAGTCTACACACAGTTTCTTCTGAAGAGGAAAAGAAGGGTAGAAAACTGTATGCAAATTGGTTTTGATCCGTCGAAAGATAAAGAATTGAACACTGTCACGATGCCGGCTGGCAGGAGGTGGATCCTCTGTGCCAGAGAGGGATTGGCGTGGACCGTGCTAGTGGACCGGTTCTAAGTCACTACTGGTTTTCACCAGAGCCCGCCGCAAAGCGGGATGGTCTTGCTGCGGCGGTAGTGACCAGGTCGTATCCACTAGCAACGGCTCAACCTCTCTGACTGCTGAAGATAGGCGCGGTACAAGGGAGTAGACAGAAGCAAGGTCGGACGTAGCAGAAGGTCGGGGCAGGCAGCAAGGATCGTAGTCAGGGGCAACGGCAGGAGGTCTGGAACACAGGCTAGGAACACACAAGGAAACGCTTTCACTGGCACAATGGCAACAAGATCCGGCGAGGGAGTGCAGGGGAAGTGAGGTATAAATAGGGAGTGCACAGGTGAACACACTAATTAGAACCACTGCGCCAATCAGCGGCGCAGTGGCCCTTTAAATCGCAGAGACCCGGCGCGCGCGCGCCCTAGGGAGCGGGGCCGCGCGCGCCGGGACAGGACCGACGGAGAGCGAGTCAGGTACGGGAGCCGGGGTGCGCATCGCGAGCGGGCGCCACCCGCATCGCGAATCGCATCCCGGCTGGAGGCGGTATCGCAGCGCACCGGGTCAGTGGATCTGACCGGAGCGCTGCAGTAGCGAGAGTGTAGCGAGCGCTCCGGGGAGGAGCGGGGACCCGGAGCGCTCGGCGTAACAGTACCCCCCCCTTGGGTCTCCCCCTCTTCTTAGAGCCTGAGAACCTGAGGAGCAGACTTTTGTCTAGGATATTGTCCTCAGGTTCCCAGGATCTCTCTTCAGGACCACAACCCTCCCAATCGACTAAAAAAAAAGTTTTCCCTCTGACCTTCTTGGAGGCCAGTATCTCCTTTACGGAGAAGATGTCCGAGGAGCCGGAAACAGGAGTGGGAGAAACAAGTTTGGGAGAGAAACGGTTGATGATGAGTGGTTTAAGAAGAGAAACGTGAAAGGCATTAGGAATACGAAGAGAAGGAGGAAGAAGAAGTTTGTAAGAGACAGGATTAATCTGGCACAAAATTTTGAAAGGACCAAGATAGCGTGGTCCCAATTTGTAGCTAGGGACACGGAAGCGGACATATTTAGCGGAGAGCCATACCTTGTCTCCAGGAGAAAAAATGGGGGGAGCTCTTCTTTTTTTATCAGCAAACTTCTTCATGCGTGATGAAGCCTGTAAGAGAGAATTTTGGGTCTCTTTCCATATGGTGGAAAGATCACGAGATATTTCATCCACAGCGGGCAAACCAGAGGGCAAGGGAGTAGGGAGGGGGGGAAGAGGGTGACGGCCGTACACCACGAAAAATGGGGATTTGGAGGAAGATTCAGAGATTCTGAAGTTATACGAGAATTCGGCCCATGGTAGAAGATCTGCCCAGTCATCCTGGCGGGAGGAAACAAAATGCCGTAAATAATCACCCAAGACCTGGTTAATTCTTTCTACTTGCCCATTGGATTGAGGATGATATGCAGAAGAAAAGTTTAATTTAATCTTGACGCCTCTATCCGAGACGATCTGCGTGGGCAACCCGTGAAGACGAAAAATGTGTACAAAAAATTGTTTTGCCAACTGAGGCGCTGAAGGAAGACCAGGAAGAGGGATGAAATGTGCCATTTTGGAGAATCGATCAACGACCACCCAAACAACAGTGTTGCCACGGGATGGGGGTAATAAAGTCCATACCAATCAGAGACCAAGGCTGTTCGGGGACAGGCAGAGGATGAAGAAGACCAGCGGGCTTCTGGCGAGGAGTCTTATCCCGGGCACAGACAGTGCAGGCTCGCACAAAATCCACGACATCCGTCTCCAGAGTCGGCCACCAATAGAAACGAGAGATGAGTTGCACGGATTTCTTGATGCCCGCATGACCTGCGAGATGGGAGGAGTGACCCCATTTGAGGATTCCGAGGCGTTGGCGTGGAGAGACGAAGGTCTTCCCTGGAGGAGTTTGCCTGATGGAGGCTGGAGAAGTGGAGATCAGGCAGTCAGGAGGAATGATGTGTTGCGGAGAGAGCTCTACTTCCGAGGCATCCGAGGAACGAGAGAGAGCATCGGCCCTAATGTTCTTATCGGCAGGCCGAAAGTGAATTTCAAAATTAAATCGGGCAAAGAACAGAGACCACCTGGCCTGGCGAGGATTCAGCCGTTGGGCAGACTGGAGATAGGAGAGGTTCTTGTGATCGGTGTAAATAATAACTGGAAATCTTGATCCCTCCAGCAGATGCCTCCATTCCTCAAGTGCTAATTTAATGGCTAGAAGCTCTCGATCCCCGATGGAGTAGTTCCTCTCCGCCGGAGAGAAGGTCCTAGAAAAAAAACCACAAGTAACAGCATGCCCGGAAGAATTTTTTTGTAGAAGGACCGCTCCAGCTCCTACTGAGGAGGCATCAACCTCCAATAGGAAGGGTTTAGATGGGTCAGGTCTGGAGAGCACGGGAGCCGAAGAAAAGGCAGACTTGAGCTGTTTAAAGGCGTCTTCCGCTTGAGGAGGCCATGACTTAGGATTGGCATTCTTTTTGGTTAAAGCCACGATAGGAGCCACAATGGTAGAAAAATGTGGAATAAATTGTCTGTAATAATTGGCGAACCCCAAAAAACTTTGGATAGCACGGAGTCCGGAGGGGCGTGGCCAATCTAAGACGGCAGAGAGTTTGTCTGGATCCATTTGTAGTCCCTGGCCAGAGACCAAGTATCCTAGGAAAGGAAGAGATTGGCATTCAAACAGACATTTCTCCATCTTGGCATAAAGTTGATTGTCACGAAGTCTCTGAAGAACCATACGGACATGCTGGCGGTGTTCTTCTAGATTGGCAGAAAAAATCAGGATATCGTCCAGATATACAACAACACAGGAGTATAAGAGGTCACGAAAAATTTCATTAACAAAGTCTTGGAAGACGGCAGGGGCGTTGCACAGGCCAAAGGGCATGACCAGATACTCAAAGTGTCCATCTCTAGTGTTAAATGCCGTTTTCCATTCATCCCCCTCTCTGATGCGGATGAGATTATAAGCACCTCTTAAGTCCAGTTTGGTAAAGATGTGGGCACCTTGGAGGCGATCAAAGAGTTCAGAGATGAGAGGTAGGGGGTAGCGGTTCTTTACCGTGATTTTATTAAGACCGCGGTAGTCAATGCAAGGACGTAGGGAGCCATCTTTTTTGGACACAAAGAAAAATCCGGCTCCGGCAGGAGAGGAGGATTTGCGGATAAAGCCCTTTTTTAAATTTTCCTGGATGTACTCAGACATAGCAAGAGTCTCTGGAGCAGAGAGAGGGTAAATTCTGCCCCGGGGTGGAGTAGTGCCCGGGAGGAGGTCAATAGGACAGTCATAAGGCCTGTGAGGAGGTAGAGTCTCAGCTTGTTTTTTGCAAAAAACATCCGCAAAGTCCATATAGGCCTTAGGGAGACCGGTTACAGGGGGAACCACAGAGTCACGGCAAGGAGTACTGGGAACCGGTTTAAGGCAGTCCTTGAAACAAGAGGGGCCCCAACTCTTGATCTCTCCAGTGGACCAATCCAGGGTTGGGGAATGGTGTTGAAGCCAGGGTAGTCCAAGGAGAATTTCGGAAGTGCAATTGGGGAGGACCAAAAACTCAATTTTCTCGTGATGAGGTCCGATGCACATTAGGAGGGGCTCCGTGCGGAGACGTATGGTACAGTCCAATCTTTCATTGTTAACACAATTGATGTAGAGGGGTCTGGCGAGACTGGTCACCGGGATGTTGAACCTGTTGATGAGAGAGGCCAGAATAAAATTTCCTGCAGATCCGGAATCCAAGAAGGCCATAGTAGAGAAGGAGAAGGTAGAGGCAGATATCCGCACAGGCACAGTAAGACGTGGAGAAGCAGAGTTGACATCAAGGACTGTCACACCTTTGTGCGGAGTCAGCGTACGTCTTTCCAGGCGGGGAGGACGGATAGGACAATCCTTCAGGAAGTGTTCGGTACCGGCACAGTACAGACAGAGATTCTCGATGCGGCGTCGTGTCCTCTCTTGAGGTGTCAGGCGAGACCGGTCGACCTGCATAGCCTCCACGGCGGGAGGCACAGGAACGGATTGCAGGGGACCAGAGGAGAGAGGAGCCGGGGAGAGAAAACGCCTCGTGCGAACAAAGTCCATATCCTGGCGGA
This sequence comes from Hyla sarda, assembly GCF_029499605.1. Lineage (NCBI taxonomy): Eukaryota > Metazoa > Chordata > Amphibia > Anura > Hylidae > Hyla > Hyla sarda. Next base: position 156,726,233 of record NC_079190.1, read on the forward strand.
GCTCCTGACGCCTTTCGGAAAAACGCATGTCAATGCGAGCGGCTAGATGAATGAGTTCATGTAGGTTAGCAGGGATTTCTCGTGCGGCCAGAACATCTTTAATGTTGCTGGATAGGCCTTTTTTAAAGGTCGCGCAGAGGGCCTCATTATTCCAGGATAGTTCTGAAGCAAGAGTACGGAATTGTACGGCGTACTCGCCAACGGAAGAATTACCCTGGACCAGGTTCAACAGGGCAGTCTCAGCAGAAGAGGCTCGGGCAGGTTCCTCAAAGACACTTCGAATTTCTGAGAAGAAGGAGTGTACAGAGGCAGTGACGGGGTCATTGCGGTCCCAGAGCGGTGTGTCCCATGACAGAGCTTTTCCAGACAGAAGGCTGACTACGAAAGCCACCTTAGACCTTTCAGTAGGAAACTGGTCCGACATCATCTCCAAGTGCAGGGAACATTGGGAAAGAAAGCCACGGCAAAATTTAGAGTCCCCATCAAATTTATCCGGCAAGGATAGTCGTAGGCCTGGAGCGGCCACTCGCTGCGGAGGAGGTGCAGGAGCTGGAGGAGGAGATGATTGCTGAAGCTGTGGTAGTAGCTGCTGTAGCATCACGGTCAGTTGAGACAGCTGGTGGCCTTGTTGCGCTATCTGTTGTGACTGCTGGGCGACCACCGTGGTGAGGTCGGCGACAACTGGCAGAGGAACGTCAGCGGGATCCATGGCCGGATCTACTGTCACGATGCCGGCTGGCAGGAGGTGGATCCTCTGTGCCAGAGAGGGATTGGCGTGGACCGTGCTAGTGGACCGGTTCTAAGTCACTACTGGTTTTCACCAGAGCCCGCCGCAAAGCGGGATGGTCTTGCTGCGGCGGTAGTGACCAGGTCGTATCCACTAGCAACGGCTCAACCTCTCTGACTGCTGAAGATAGGCGCGGTACAAGGGAGTAGACAGAAGCAAGGTCGGACATAGCAGAAGGTCGGGGCAGGCAGCAAGGATCGTAGTCAGGCGCAACGGCAGGAGGTCTGAAACACAGGCTAGGAACACACAAGGAAACGCTTTCACTGGCACAATGGCAACAAGATCCGGCGAGGGAGTGCAGGGGAAGTGAGGTATAAATAGGGAGTGCACAGGTGAACACACTAATTAGAACCACTGCGCCAATCAGCGGCGCAGTGGCCCTTTAAATCGCAGAGACCCGGCGCGCGCGCGCCCTAGGGAGCGGGGCCGCGCGCGCCGGGACAGGACCGACGGAGAGCGAGTCAGGTACGGGAGCCGGGGTGCGCATCGCGAGCGGGCGCCACCCGCATCGCGAATCGCATCCCGGCTGGAGGCGGTATCGCAGCGCACCGGGTCAGTGGATCTGACCGGAGCGCTGCAGTAGCGAGAGTGTAGCGAGCGCTCCGGGGAGGAGCGGGGACCCGGAGCGCTCGGCGTAACAAACACCATTAGGTAAGTATGGTCTTCCCGAAATGTCTAGAGCTTTAACGTATGAAACCCTTTTAATTGAAATCAGACAAAGTAGATGTCACGATCACACCCTATCGGTCCAGCCAAGACATTAGAAAGAGTGTGATGGTGCAAGGGTTAAAGCCGCCAGACCTCTGGGTATCCACTACTAGTCCCAGCAAGTCACCAAATCAACCCTTAGATAAACGTGTTTCCACCAGAGCTGCCTTCAGAAAGGTGAGCTCATATATTTAGAGATCAAAGACCAGAGCTGATTAATTAAACATTTAATCTGGTAAAAGGTATCACAGTGCTGACTATATAAAAATACAGAAACAATTGACATACAGTTACAAAAATATGAAAGAGTTTGGCAAGACAAGTTCAGAAAGCAAAAGATGAAGTTCTTACAGCATGATGGTATAGCCCTCCTTCAGTGAGAGTCCAGCTCTTGTCAGCTTTGGGCACAGTCTTCAACACCAGTTGAGTCCAGCATTTTAAGTCTTATCTGATTCTTTGGAGGGAAACTCCATTCCCCCCTCCCCTCTGATCCCACCAGGTGGGGCATCTCTCTTCCTGACCCCTTATCTCTTTGATTATATGATGAGACCAGAGTGCATGACTTCAAAGGAGATACAAACAAACAGCCAGACCCCCCAATAAAATGCAATACACAAAAAACAAAGGATACACCGTCTGAATGACCCCTCACCCATGTCTTATAAAACACATGTATGTTTTCATAATCAGGCCTTGGGCCTGACAGAAGAATGGTGAGTTTGAAGGATAATAGTTTAAGAGATAGAAGATCATTATCTTCCCCCCAGGTAGAATATTTAGGACGAGGTGGTCTTTTAAAACGGACCACTTTTAACAACATGCATACCAGAGGATGTTTACCTATAGGTAAATGATCTATAGAAGCATGACTGCAGGATATGGCAGATCGGTATACATTTTAAGTTCGGTAAGCTTTACCTGAGTCAAAAGACTTTGAAAGAAGATTTAGGATATGTACTATAGGTGCATAAACGGGATCCAAATCCCATTGTGAGCACCAATGAGTCCATAATTCCCAGGCTGATCTATAAGCTGTTTTGGTACCCGGAGCCCAGGCCTCTGAGAGGATGTTTTTAGAAGATTGTAGAAGCTCTGGGTTAAATTCTTCAATTTTAAATGCTAAGAGGGAAAGTTGATTCGAAATGACTAGAGGATGAGGGTTCCCCAATGGGTCTTGAAAAAGTGAGCCAGAAGAATTCTCGGGAAATCGATCGTCATCTCGAGAATTTGGGGAAACCATGACTGGGATGGCCATGGTGATTAGAATCATGGTGGATTTTAGAATGCGAATTTGATGTAGAACCCTGGGTAGAAGGGCAAAAGGTGAGAAAACATAATGGGGTCCCTGAGCCCATTGTCGAAGGAAAGTATCCACTCCTAAGACTTCCGAATCCGGACGCCAACTGAAAAATTTTGGGAGTTGGCTGTTCAGACGAGAAGCAAACAGATCTAGCTGTAGTGGGCCCCATAAGGAATTGATTTGTTGAAAAATGTTGGGATCCAATCTCCAATCTCTGGAGTCTGTCAAAAAATGGGAATTCCAGGAAGAGAGGCCAGGAAGATAATCTGCCTTCAAAATTATTTTCCTGTCCAAGCAGAATTGCCAAATATTTTTCGTAATACTGGTGAGAAGTTTCGAAGTTGTACCACCTAATCAATTGATGTATTGGACTGCTGATATGTTGTCCATATGTAAGAGAATACCACAATGAGAAAAAGTTTTAGCAAAACTTCTCAAAGCGAAGTAACCTGCAAGGAGTTCTAAGTAATTGATATGGAAATGTTTTTCTGCGGGAGACCATTTCCCACCTGTGGTAAGAGAACCATAACGAGCGCCCCATCCAGTCAGACTTGCGTCTGACTCTATGGTCAAATCTGGAACCAAATTGAAGATTGTCTTTCCATTCCAGGATTGAATGTGAAGAAGCCACCAACAAAGTTCTTCTTTTGCCTCTGGGAACAAAGGGATTTTGTCTGAGTAGAGTAGACTTTTCCTAAGGTGATGAATCTTCAAACCTCGGAGAGCTCTATAGTGGAGGGGAGCTGGAAAAATTGTCTGAATGGAGGTTGAGAGTAGCCCAATTTTCCAAGCAATGGATCTCAAAGAAATTGATTCTCTGTTGAGAACCGATCGAATTTCCTTCCAAATTAGAGTTAGTTTCTTGTTGCGCAAGCTCAAAAGAGCTGATTAGGTGTTCATCACAAACCCCAAAAATTCCAATTCTTTTGAAGGGATGAGAATGAATTTCTCTTGGTTGATAAGAAATCCCAGGTCTGTTAGGAGGGACTAAGTCCAGGATTTGTGTAACTGAATTAATTGAAGTGATTGTGCCATACTGAGGATATTGTCTAAATAATCAGACAAACACCTCAGGAACGTAAAGTTGATATCACAGGTTTCAGGAGTTTTGTAAAGCATCATGGTGTTGAAGAAAGACCGAACGGAAAGCATTTGAACTGCCAAAGTTGGTCTTTCCAGAAAAACTGTAGGTAAGTTTGAGACAATGGATTAACTGGAATAGTCAGATATGCATCCTTCAGATCTATTTTGACTAGCCAATCACTCTGAAGTAGAACATCTCGTAAAAGATGGATACCTTCCATCTTGAAATGTTTATAAACATGGGGGAGTGGGCAACTATGTGGGGGTAAGGAGAGGGAGGATCACAGGACCAAACTTCTGGGTTATAACTTCAGGGGGATATGGGGGAAGGAGAGGGGTCTTCACTCCTCTTCTTCATCGATGGCTGGGCTGTCCAAGATGGAATAGTCTCTAAGCAGGCTCGAGGTGAATCTGCGGCAGTCCCGGACAGACATGTTCTCCCTGTTGATCACGAGGCAGTTCCTGGCAAGCCACACAGCATCCTTAAAACAGTTCATAAGGTGTCAGGCCTCCTGAATGGCGTCCATGTCGTGAGTCCCAGGGAACAGACCGTAAAGCACCGAATGGTACAATAGGCAGTTCCTGTCCGGATGGACATGTTCTCCCTGTTGATCACGAGGCGGGTTCTGGCAAGCCACACAGCGTCCTTAAAACAGTTCTTAAGGCGTCAGGCCTCCTGGATGGCCTCCATGTCATGGGTCCCATGGAACAGACCGTAAAGCACCGAATGGTATGATAGGCAGTTCCTGGGTACAGAGTCTCTGAGGTCATGTTCCAGGGCATGCAATAGACCTTGCGGAAAGGGGCACTGCCAAAACATGTGCAAAGATGTTTCCTCCACGAAGGGGCACCGGGGGCAGTACAAGGTTCTGCACAGGTTGCGGGCATGCATGAACTACCTAAGGGATAGTCCTCCCTTAATGGCCATCCATGACAAGTCCTTATGTCCATTGGTAAGCCGCTTTGAAGCAACATCAGTCCAGACAGTTTGTGCCATGGCCACGGGGAGACCAGGAACGAGCTCCAAGAAGTCCTTAGCTCGGATGAGCTTGTAGATGGTCTTCGGCTTCCACAGATCAGGCTTCAGTCCCTCCAGCTGGTGCTCCCTCACAAACCGGACAACATCCCAAACCAGACAACATCCCCATAGAACCAGGGAGTGTTCCAGTTGTAAGGGATGGAGCTGTCCCACTTGTCACAGCCGAGCTGTCTCCAGAGGGGCAAGAGAAACAAGCGAGACATGGAGCTGCCCGCTGAGCCAGTCTTTTCCACAAGAGTCCGCTGCACGTGGACACATGCAAAGGAAGCCCGAAGCAAAGTGGGGATATCGGGCAGTCCCTTCCCACCCTTGCGGGGCTCCTTATACATAACAGTCCACTTGGCTCTGTCCATTTTTCTCCAGATGAAACAAAACACGGTCTGGGTGATGGCCTTGCAAACGGTGGCATGGGGTGGCCAGGCCTGTGCGGTGTATTGGAGCACAGGCAAAACTTCACTCCACGAGACCAGTGTTTTGCCCTCCATCAAGAGCTTCCTGGAGCTCCAGTCATTTTTGCCAGTCAGTCTTGCCAAGACTTCCTTCCCGAATCAGACTCCCAAAATTTGGATGAAGTCTGGTTTAGCAGTAAAGAGGATGGGGCGGAAGAAGCCAGGTGCCATTCCCCGAAGAGCAGAGCTTCCGACTTCCGGTATCTGACTTATGCCCCCGAAGCTTTGACGAAGTCCTCGCAGGTCTGGACGAGTGCAGTCACCAAACGCCAGTCAGCGCAGAAGACGGACACGTCGTCCATGTATCCATCATATACTAACCAGAGTTGAGTGTGCAGCATAGAGATATACATGACAAGAATGGCCAATAATAGTAATATGATATTTTCCCCTGAAGAGTTTCTTCTCCTGCTATATTAATTAGGCCAGATTCACATCACTGCTGAGCTCTGTCCCATACAAGGTGCCAAACTGAAACTGAATTGACCATTTGCACAACAGACACCACTGGGTCCCGACAGATCCCATTGACTTAAAGGGGTACTCCACTGGAAAACATTTTCTTTTAAATCAACTCATGCCAGAAAGTTAAACATATTTGTAAATTACTTATATTAAAAAAATCCTATTCATTTTAGTACTTATCAGCTTCTGTATGCTCCAGAGGAAGTTATTTTCTTTTTGAATTTCTTTCCAGGCTGACCACAGTGCTCTCTGCTGACACCTTTGTCCATGTCAGGAACTGTCCAGAGCAGGATAGGTTTGCTATGGGGATTTTCTCCTACTATGGACAGTTCCTGACATGGCAGCATGGCAGGTGGTAGCAAAGAGCACTGTGGCCAGTCAGAAAATAAATTCAAAAAGAAAATAACTTCCTCTGTAGTATACAGCAGCTGAGTTCTGGAAGGATTAAGATTTTTAAATAGAAGTAATTTACAGATCTATTTAACTTTCTGGCACCAGTTGATTTAAATAAAAAATAATAATTCCACCGGCATACCCATTTAAATGTTGGGTGTCTGTTATTTTAGGGGACTTCAGTGGAGAAAAATACTAGACATGCAGTATTTTTTTCTCCGCTCGACTCCCATTTTTTTGCAATGGAGGTTAGTGGTGATGTTTACATAGCCTTAATCTGGTGGTGTCAGAGCAGCAGGCTCCCCTACATCACCCTATCATCTTCAGCTTTGCTGGACAAACACATTTAAGGTTTTGATACGTTTTCTTTGCGTATAACAGAAAATGTCCACTTGAGTGACATCTTATGGTTTTTCAAGTATACTACTACACATACTGTAAGTATGAAAATAAGTCCTATTATAAGTATAGTACTAGTATATTCCTCAGTGTTCTCTTCACACTATGGGCAAGATTTATCAATGTGCCTGAAATCAAAATTGGTTCTGCCCATAGCAACCAACCCGTTTTTACCCATAGAAACCAATTCAGCTTTCATTTTACCAGATTGTTAAAATGGAAGAGATGTTAGGATTAGTTGTCCCCAGGGGTGTCACCAGGTGGGCTAATGGGGCTATAGCGGTTCTGCGCCACTGCTGCTCTCTGTTTTAAAGCGGTCAGGGCGCAATAGCACAGACAGTGAACCTGCCGGCTGGCCTGGGTCTGGCGATCGGCATAGTGCAAGTGACGTTCCTCCGCAGACCCACGCAGGAGGACGTCAGTGACATCACTTGTCAGGTCGCTGCAGAAAAGAAGCGCTGCACAGGCCCGGTGAGTGTGTCTCTGTGTGTGTGTGTCTGTGTGTGTATGTCTGTGTCCTTGGGTTAGGGGGAAACTATGCTACCTAATGTGGGGAAACTATGCTACCTAATGTGGGAAAACTATTCTACCTAATGTGGGCAAACTGCGCTACCTAATGTGGGGAAACTGCGCTACCTAATGTGGGCAAACTGCGCTACCTAATGTGGGGAAACTGCGCTACCTAATGTGGGGAAACTGCTACCTTATGTGGGGAAACTATGCTACCTAATGTGGGAAAACTATGCTACCTAATGTGGGAAAACTGTGCTACCTAATGTGAGGAAACTGCACTACCTAATGTGGGCAAACTGTGCTACCTAATGTGGGGAAACTGTGCTACCTAATGTGGGGAAACTGTGCTACCTAATGTGGGGAAACTGCGTTACCTACCTAATGTGGAGAAAATGCTAAATAATGTGGGGAAACTGCACTACCTAATGTGGGGAAACTGCTACCTTATGTGGGGAACTTATGCTACCTAATGTGGGAAAACTATGCTACCTAATGTGGGGAAACTGTGCTACCTAATGTGAGGAAACTGCGCTACCTAATGTAGGAAAACTGCTACCTAATGCGGGAAAACTATGCTACCTAATGTGGGGAAACTATGCTACCTAATGTGGAGAAACTGCACTACCTAATGTGGGGAAACTGTGCTACCTAATGTGGGGAAACTATGCTACCTAATGTGGGCAAACTGCACTACCTAATGTGGGCAAACTGTGCTACCTAATGTGGGGAAACTATGCTGCCTACCTAATGTGGGGAAACTATGCTGCCTACCTAATGTGGGGAAACTATGCTGCCTACCTAATGTGGGGAAACTATTCTGCCTACCTAATGTGGGGAAACTATGCTCCCTACATAATGTGGGGAAACTATGTTGCCTACCTAATGTGTGGAAATTGTGCTGCCTACCTAATGTGGGGAAACTGTGCTGCCTATCTAATAAAATTAAACAACATGTATATAGAAAATGAAGTTACAGCTCCAGCTTATGCAAAAGATCATCCAGTTGGTCCAGCATTAACTGGAGTGCTTGCTTCATCTGCAAGATGTCCTCTTGTACCTCCTTGAGCCAAAATGTTGAGACACCAAGTTAAGTTTGGCCACTCTGGGAGGCTTATGGGCCCAGACAAAGCCAGAGAGAAGGGGCATGGAAGGTTGTCAGGTACGCTAAAAAATAGATATAACAATCATGATAACACGTTCATTTAAATGATATTAATATGCCCAATCCAGGAGAAATCTTTGCGCTCCCATCTGGCCAAGTCTGATTTAAAGGGGTACTCCGGTGAAAACCTTTTTTCTTTTAAATCAACTGGTGGCAGAAAGTTAAACATATTTGTAAATTACTTCTATTAAAAAATCTTAATCCTTCCAGTTCTTATTAGCTGCTGAATGCTACAGAGGAAATATCTTTCTTTTTGGAACAGTGATGACATCACGAACACAGTGCTCTCTGCTGACATCTCTGTACATTTTAGCAACCATGCATAGCAGATGTATGCTAAGGGCAGCATGGTGGCTTAGTAGTTAGCACTGCTGCCTTGCAGTGCTGGGGACTCGAGTTCAAATCCCCCTAAGGACAACAATAAATAGTGTTTTAAAATAAATAAGTGTTATTATTATTATAATAACGTCAGCAGAGAGAACTGTGGTCGTGATGTCATCAGAGAGCATTCCAAAAAGAAAATAATTTCCTCTGTAGTATTCAGCAGCTAATAAGTACAGGAAGGATTAAAAAAATATAATAGAAGTAATTTACAAATATGTTTAACTTTCTGCCACCAGTTGATTTAAAAGAAAAAAGGTTTTCACCGGAGTACCCCTTTAATGGTAAGTAATAGGGGTGGACAGTTCCAGAGGAAGGTGTTGTGTAAATGGACAGGAACATGAACACCTAAATATTTAACCTCTTAAGGACCAATGACGTTGTGGAACGTCATGGCACCCTGGGCTTTAAGGACCAATGACGTTCCACAACGTCATGGCATTTTCCGGTCTCTGCCGCTCGCCGGGCAGAGATCGGAACTGGATGCCTGCTGAAATCCTTCAGCAGGCATCCAGGGCAAACGCTGAGGGGGGCCATGTAGGGAAATCGCCCTTGCGATCTGCGGCGATACCGGGCTGATCGGGTCTCTGGGACCCGACCGCCCGGTAATTTCGCATGATCCCGGCTGTCACAGACAGCCAGGACCATGCTGAAGACTAGGAGCGAGGTGGCAAGCCTGCCACCTCCTCCGATCCCCTGCGATCTGTCGGTTAGTTAACCGACCAATCGCAGGAGGGGGGGCGGTTACTTCCTCCCGTCCTGCCCGGCCCCTGAAAGTCCGGACAGGACGGGAGGAAGACCGGAGGAAGCGGCGGGGGACGGGGGAGTGCTGGGGACCAGCCCCGGTACTTACCTCGTCCCTGAAGACCCGGATCCCGGCGGCGGAGACGGCGGCGGCGGCGACAGGTGAGTAGATCTTCAGCCGCGGTCGGGCCCTTTACAGCAATGCACGTCGCCGTAAAGCGACATGCATTGCTGTAAAGGGACCCTGTAAACTACAACTCCCAGCATGCCCAGACAGCCCTTGGCGTCCGGGCATGCTGGGAGTTTCAGTTTTGCAACATCTGGAGGTCCACAGTTTGGAGACCACTGTGCCTTCCAGATGTTGCAAAACTACACATCCTCAGCATGCCCTTACTGTCCAGGCATGCTGGGAGTTGTAGTTCTGCAACATCTGGCCCTTCAGATGTTGCAGAACTACAACTCCCAGCATGCCTGGACAGTTTTGGCATACTGGGAGTTGTAGTTTTGCAACATCTGGAAGGGCACAGATTGGGAACCACTGTATTAGTGGTCTGCAAACTGTAGTCCTCCAGATGTTGCAAAACTACAACTCCAAGCATGCTGGGAGTTGTAGTTCGGCAACATCTAGCTCTAAAGATGTTGCCGAACTACTACTTCCAGCATGCCTGAGAATGCTGGGAGTTGTGGTTTTGCAACAACATGAGGCACACTGGTTGGGAAACATTGTCTGTTTCCTAACTCGGTGTTTCCCAACCCGTGTGCCTCCAGCTGTTGCAAAACTATAACTACCAGCATGCACTGATGGACTGTGCATGCTGGGAGTTGTAGTTTTGCAACAGCTGGAGGTCCCCCCCCCCCCCCCACTGTGAATGTACAGGATACATTCATATGGGCAGGGGGCTTACAGTGAGTATCAGGCTGCAAGTTTGCGATGCAGCAAATTTTGCGCGGCAGCTCAAACTCGCTGTAATCCCCCGCCCATGTGACTGTACCCTAAAAACACTACACTACACTAACACAAAATAAAATAAAAAGTAAAAAACACTACATATACACATACCCCTACACAGCCCCCCTCCCCAATAAAAATGAAAACGTCTGGTACGCCACTGTTTCCAAAATGGAGCCTCCAGCTGTTGCAAAACAACAACTCCCAGTATTGCCGGACAGCCGTTGACTGTCCAGGCATGCTGGGAGTTTTGCAACAGCTGGAGGCACCCTGTTTGGGAATCACTGGCGTAGAATACCCCTATGTTCACCCCTATGCAAGTCCCTAATTTAGGCCTCAAATGCGCATGGCGCTCTCACTTTGGAGCCCTGTCGTATTTCAAGGCAACAGTTTAGGGCCACATATGGGGTATCGCCATACTCGGGAGAAATTTCTTAACAAATTTTGGGGGGCTTTTTCTCCTTTCACCCCTCATGAAAAGGTGAAGTTGGGGGTCTACACCAGCATGTTAGTGTAAAAAAAAAATTTTTTTACACTAACATGCTGGTGTTGCCCCATACTTTTCATTTTGACAAGAGGTAAAAGGGAAAAACGCCCCCCAAAATTTGTAATGCAATTTCTCCCGACTACGGAGATACCCCATATGTGGGTGCAAAGTGCTCTGGGGGCGCACAACAAGGCCCAGAAGGGAGAGTGCACCATGTACATTTGAGGTGATTTGCACAGGGGTGGCTGATTGTTACAGCGGTTTTGACAAACGCAAAAAAAAAAAAAACCTCACATGTGACCCCATTTCGGAAACTACACCCCTCACGGAATGTAATGAGGGGTGCAGTGAGAATTTACCCCCCACTGGTGTCTGACAGATCTTTGGAACAGTGGGCTGCGCAAATTAAAAATTTTGTACAGCCCACTGTTCCAAAGATCTGACAGACACCAGTGGGGGGTAAATGCTCACTGTACCCCTTGTTACATTCCTCAAGGGGTTTAGTTTCCAAAATGGTATGCCATGTGGGGGTTATTTTGCTGTCCTGGCACCATAGGGGCTTCCTAAATGCGACATGCCCCCCGAGCAAAATTTGCTCTCAAAAAGCCAAATATGACTCCCTCTCTTCTGAGCATTGTAGTTTGCCCGTAGTGCGCTTCAGGTCAATTTATGGGGTACCTTCATACTCATAAGAGATGGGGTTACAAATTTTGGGGGGTATTTTCTGCTATTAACCCTTGCAAAAATTTGAAATTTGGGGGGGAAACACACATTTTAGTGATTTTTTTTTTTTTTTTTTACGTATGCAAAAGTCGTGAAACCCCTGTGGGGTATTAAGGCTCACTTTATTTCTTGTTACGTTCCTCAAGGGGTCTAGTTTCCAAAATGGTATGCCATGTGGGTATTTTTTGCTGTCCTGGCACCATAGGGGCTTCCTAAATGCGACATGCCCCCGAGCAAAATTTGCTCTAAAAAAGCCAAATATGACTCCTTCTCTTCTGAGCATTGTAGTTCGCCCGTAGTACACTTCAGGTCAACTTATGGGGTACCTCCATACTCAGAAGAGATGGGGTTACAAATTTTGGGGGGTATTTTCTGCTATTAACCCTTGCATACATGTGAAATTGGGGTGGAAACACACATTTTAGTGACATTTTTAAAACATTTTTTTACATATGCAAAAGTCGTGAAACACCTGTGGGGTATTAAGGCTCACTTTATTCCTTGTTACGTTCCTCAAGGGGTCTAGTTTCCAAAATGGTATGCCATGTTGGTATTTTTTCCTGTTCTGGCACCATAGGGGCTTCCTAAATGCAACATGCCCCCCAAAAACCATTTCAGAAAAATGTACTCTCCAAAATCCCCTCGTCGCTCCTTCGCTTCTGAGCCCTCTACTGTGCCCGCCGAACACTTTACATAGACATATGAGGTATGTGCTTACTCGAGAGAAATTGGGCTACAAATATAAGTATACATTTTCTCCTTTTACCCCTTGTAAAAATTCAAAAATTGGGTCTACAAGAACATGCAAGTGTAAAAAATGAAGATTGTGAATTTTCTCCTTCACTTTGCTGCTATTCCTGTGAAACACCTAAAGGGTTAAAACGCTGACTGAATGTCATTTTGAATACTTTGGGGGGTGCAGTTTTTATAATGGGGTCATTTATGGGGTATTTCTAATATGAAGACCCTTCAAATCCACTTCAAACCTGAACTGGTCCCTGAAAAATTGTGATTTTGGAAATTTTGTGAAAAATTGGAAAATTGCTGCTGAACTTTGAAGCCCTCTGGTGTCTTCCAAAAGTAAAAAATCGTAAATTTTATGATGCAAACATAAAGTGGACATATTGTATATGTGAATTAAAAAAAAATTATTTGGAATATCCATTTTCCTTACAAGCAGAGAGCTTCAAAGTTAGAAAAATGCAAAATTTTCAATTTTTTCATCAAATTTTGGAATTTTTCACTAAGAAACGATGCAAGTATCGACAAAATTTTACCAATAACATAAAGTAGAATATGTCACGAAAAAACAATCTTGGAATCAGAATGATAGATAAAAGCGTCTTAGAGTTATTTATGCTTAAAGTGACAGTGGTCAGATGTTCAAAAAACGCTCTGGTCCTAAGGTGTAAAATGGCCTGGTCCTTAAGGGGTTAAGAGACCTTGTCTGCCATTTAAAAGGGTAGTTAATACGAAGGTAAACTATGTTTTAGGGGAGAGTTATATTGAGGGTTTCACATTTTGTAGGGTTTAGTTTATAGTTACTGTAGGTGGAAAATCTACATAGAGTTGATATAAGAAAAGGAAGAGAAGTGAGGGGAGGAGACAGAAAGAGGAGTAAGTCATCCACAAAAGTGGAGCATTTGTAATGACAAAGTGGGGATATCCGGATTACGGACGATATCAACAAGGAGATGTTCCATGCATAAAACATAGAGAGGGGGCATAGGGGTCATCCCTGTCATGTGCCATTACAAATGGTAAAGGGAGAAGACAGTTGGCCGTTAAGACGGACCTGGGCCTGAGGTTGAGAGTAGAGCGCCATAATGCAAGCATTCATCATGGAGCCCAGTCCAATCTGGTCAAAAGAAGGCCTCCAGGAATCTCCAATCCACCCAATCGAAAGCCTTTGCCGCATCAAGTGAGAGAAGAAAGAGACAGATCTTATGTTGGTGAGCATAGTGGATAACCAAGAACGTGTGCATGATGTTGTCTCTAGCCTCCATCTTACGGATGAAGCCAGGATCAGGATGGAGGAGAGGAGAGTGTTTTAAAGAACTTGGCAGTGTGCCCTTCAGGACCCGGGCTCTTGTCTCCAGGAAGGGATGGAATCGCAGAGCCAAGTTCTTCCAAAGTGAAGGGGGATTCCAGCATCTGGATAGAGTCCGAGGATAGGTCGGGTAAAGCTGTATCTGTACTTCCTCACTGTAACTCTCCTTTCCTGCTTGGCCTTCCTTGGTTGCAACTCTATGCCCCGTAGCTGGATTGGAAAACTGGAGAAGTTCTCCGTTGGGGACCTTATTGCAACAGTCACTGCATTCATACTCGTCTGTCTAAGTGGGTGTCTCCTTCTACTCCTCTGCCCAGCTTGCCTTCGTTTCTTCAGGACTATGTTGACGTCTTCAGTGAGAAACAAGCTGAAGTATTGCCACCTCGTTGTCCCTATGATTGCCCTATAGACATATTGTCCGGGACCGGGGAAGAATTTACACTCTGTCTATTCCTGAAACTCAGGCCATGTCTAATTATATTCAAGAAAATCTTCAAAAAGGCTTTATCAGGAAGTAATCTTCCCCTTCTGGAGCCGGATTCTTCTTTGTAGAGAAAAAAGATGGTTCTCTGCGACCCTGTATTGACTATCGCGGACTGAATAAAATCACAGTCAAGAACCGCTTCCATCTTCCCTTGATCTTGGAGTTATTTGACCGTCACCATGGGGCGAGGATCTTCTCCAAACTAGACCTTCGAGGTGCCTATAACCTGATTCGTATAAGAGAAGGTGACGAATGGAAGACTGCATTTAATACTCGAGATGGACATTTTGAGTATCTGGTGATGCTGTTTGGACTATGTAATGCTCCAGCAGTCTTCCAGGAGTTTGTTAATGATCTCTTTCGTGACCTCTTATACACCTGTGTCGTGGTCTATTTGGACGATATACTCATCTACTCGCCCTATCTTCAGACTCATCATTCCCACATCCGCCAGGTCTTACAATGTCTTTGTGACAACCATCTTTACGCTAAACTTGAGAAGTGTGTTTTCGAAAAGTCCAGTCTTCCTTTTCTGGGTTACATTGTTACTAGTCAAGGTCTACAGATTGATCCTAACAAGTTGTCAGCTGTGCTGGACTGGCCCCGACCTACCGGCTTAAAAGCTACTCAGCGTTTTCTTGGTTTTGCTGTGGTGCCTTGGGGGGGGGGTGGGTGAATGGCAGTTGGGGTGTTGCTGTGAGGTATATCACGGTTATAATTAACTCTTGTCAGTCGTGACGCCAGGGTGAGGGTTAAATGCTGTATGGCTTGGCTTATCGCCACCCTTCCCAAGAGCGATAGGGAGATGAAGAATGAAGTATTGTCCACAACCAGAGCTTTGCTGAAAACTTGCATAAACTTTACTGAAGATTTTCTGTAACATGCGAATACAGGAACAGTCTTTATAACAGAGTCTATATACAGCTTAGCTGAGATTGACGTATGGTTGGGACTTTTGTAAGTTCTTTAGCTTAGTAGGATTTAGTATGCGCAGATCCGCTGGATTTAGGGTTATGTTTAGGTCCAGCGGTCACGCTAGCATAAGCTGGGAAGTTGTAAGAACTCACTGTTTAGCTTCAGGCAGAGGCCAGCAGGCTTTGGCCCAGTATTTGTCGTTGTAAGTTGCGCAGATCTTGACTCTCCAATCATCCGGAACCCAAGAGCAACGAGATCCTGCTTGCTTTGCAGCGCAGGAACAAGAGAGCGTCTATTGGCTGCAGCTCCCTTATATGGGCAGGGGCTGGTCATTTTAGGATTGGTCCACACCATCTGTCAATCAGCATTACAAGGCATTGTGGGTATCACATCACTCAGAACCTCCAAAGGTCCTTTTACCTACCATAGAGACTAAATCACAATCACATGACCCGCAGGTCCTGCGACGCTATGCAAGGCAAGCATACACTTTCTATACAGTATTTACATTTATTTTAGAAATATATTAACTATTTGAGGGGTGACTAGGGGATGACTAAAGAAGCGAAATCCCACAGTTACTAGGAACTCTGACTTTGGGGACCCCTAACCAAGGTACGGTATGCAATAGGGTACCGGGACACCGCATTGCCAATTACTATCGGCAATTTATTCGGCATTACTTCACCTTGTTAGAGCCCATTGTCTCTCTCACCAAGAAGACTAATCCCAAGGTCTGGACTCCAGAGGCTGAAAATGCTTTTAAACAGTTAAAGTCCGCTTTCACTTTGGCTCCGGTCCTGTCTAGACCCGACTTTGGCAAGCCTTTTCTTTTGGACGTGGATGCATCTTCAGTTGGAGCAGGAGCTGTCTTAACACAAAAGTCCTCTAAGGGAAGAATTGTAACCTGTGGCTTTTTCTCTAAAACCTTCTCTCCCGCAGAGAAAAACTATTCTATAGGAGACATCTTGGCTATAAAGATGGCCTTGGAAGAATGGCATCATCTCTTGGAAGGTTCAGTACATCCTGTTACTATATATTCTGACCACAAGAACTTGATTTATCTTCAGACAGACCATTGTCTCAACCCCCGGCAGGCCCGATGGTCTCTGTTCTTCTCTAGATTTGACTTTTACATCCTCCAGCATCTGCCTCCTGGAAAGACTTACGCGCCTCCCTGTTTAAGACTCCGAGTCTTTAAATGGGGCCATTCCTCTCTTCTGGCTGGTCATTTTGGAACTCGAAAGTCCTTACAGCTCATCTCCAGGCAAAATAGGTGGCCTAGTTTAAGACAAGTTGTAGTTTATCTTGTCTGTTCCTGTTTTGTCTGTGCCTGGGATAAGACCCAGTTCTAAACCTGCAGGTCTTCTACAGCCTTTGCCTGTTCCAGAACTTCCCTGGACCGATATTGCTATGGACTTCCTCACTGACCTTCCGTATTCCAGAGGCAATACTGTCGTTTGGGTGGTAGTGGACCGGTTTTCTAAAATGGCTCATTTTGTGCCGCTGCCTGGACTTCCATCTGCACCGCAGCTTGCTAAACTGTTCCTTTGCCACAACTTCCATTTGCATAGTTTGCCCTCACATATTGTATCTGACCGTGGAGTCCAGTTCATCTCTAAGTTCTGGCGGGCCCTCTGCTCACATCTCCAAGTCAAGCTGGACTTTTCCTTAGCCTACCACCCTCAATCCAATGGACAGGTTGAGAGGGTAAATCAGGTCTTAGGAGACTATCTTCGCCATTTTATTTCTGCTCGTCAAGACTGGGTCGATTTACTTCCTTGGGGAGAGTTCTCATACAACCATAAGAATTCTGAATCTAATGGAACTTTGCCTTTCTTTGTAGTTTATGGACTTCATCCTCGTCCTCCTCCTTCCTTTATCCTCTTCTTCCGGAGTTCCTGCGGTTGATGAGCAAGTAAAGAACTTTTCCGCCATCTGGCAGAAGACACGTTTTTCTCTTTTGCATGTTACATGTTGAATGAAGTCTCAAGCGGACAAGAAAAGATGTTCCCCTCCCGAGTTCTCTCCTGGTGACAAAGTCTGGTTGTCTGCCAAGTATATCCATTTCAGAGTACCCAGTTATAAACTGGACCCTCGCTATCTTGGTCCCTATAAAATTAAGAAACGTTTAAATCCTGTGGCCTATTCTGTCCATCTGCCGGATCCCGAATTCCTTCCATGTCTCCCTCTTGAAACCTGTCATTCACAACCGCTTCTCTAAAAAAGACATTTCACCTACTCCCATCTATGGTACCTCTGATGTTTATGTTGTAAAACAACAAGATTTTGGACTCCCAAGTTTATCAGAGGAAAACACTTTTATCTTGTGGATTGGGAAGGATTCAGTCCGGAGGAGAGATCTTGGGATCCTGAAGGAAATATCCTGGACTGTGATCTGCTCAGTGAATTTCTGAACCACAAAAGGAGGGGGAGACCAAAGGGGGTGGTACTGTTACACCTTGCGCTCCAGCCACTTCCCCTGCCTGTGAGCGCACTGTCCCCCTCTCCCCTGCTGCCTGCGGGGCTGGAATCGCATGGCGGGACACGCCTACATGCGAATCCCAGCCAGTCACTTACCACGCTCCTCTGCTGCTTCCTCCTCTGTTGCTCAGCTCCAGCGCGCGTCCCTGTTTCCTTGGGCATGCGCGCACCGGAGCTCTGAAATTTAAAGGGCCAGTACGCCCATAATCATGTGAAACAGCTGACACTATTCTATAAGTCCTTGCACCTCCCACTCTTCCCTGACGGATCTTCAGTTCCATTTGCCTGAGATTAAGCGTTCCATACTGTCTGTTTGCCTTGCCCGTGTTCTGACCCTTCTGCTACCTTATTTGACTACGCACCTTTGCCGCCTGCCTTGACCTTCTGCTAAGTCTGACTACGCCTCTGCCTCATCCTACTGTACTTCGCCTCACCCAGCTACCTGTCTGGTCGAGTCGTATCGGGGGTAGTGACCTGGGTGTCGCAGCAAATCCATTCTGCCTTGCGGCAGGCTCTGGTGAAGACCAGCGGCACTCTACTCCCCGATACAGCCCGTGTCATCAGCCACTCAGGTCAGTGGATCCACATCCAGCATCATTACATTCATTCTGCGGTGACGGCAGGTATTGGGGTCTCGGGAGTCATCAGAGAAGGAGCAGACAGATGGCGTCTTGAACAATTTCTTTTCGGTAGGGGGGCTTTCACCCCAGTAGTCAGACGGGTCACTGTCATCTGAAGAACTGTTGTTAGGTGTGGAAGCATCAAAGTCCATTGAGTCATGGTGAGCCCCCCAATCTGTTATTGGGGAGTACAGAGGAGGTGAGGGACGAGGTAGAGCAAGGGTGGAGTTACCTGCAGGTGCTTGTAACTGAGAGGCAGAAGGAGAGTTAGGGAGGTGAGGTGCTGCCAGAGATGACAGGGAGTGGGACCCAGGGAGCTGTGAGGACGGTATGGATGGCGTCCCCTGTGATATAGCCGACGACTGTATGGCCGGGAATCCTAACTGCTGACCAGGTACAGCAGTGGAGGTTTGAGAAGAGGCAGGCACCGCTGTGCGGGGAAGCAATGGCGCGGGATGGCCGAGGACAACAGGTGGTGGAATGCTCCACTCATCTCTGGTCTAAGTAGGGTAGTCAGAGGAGGTAAGGACACTTATCTGGTGACCAGTGGAGGCATGGGCAGCAGAGATTTCCAGCACTGTGCACAGGAGAGCCGAGTGAGGAGGGGAAGATGGCCGCACCTGATCTAAGTGGTGAGTTCGGCGGCTGGGACGCCCGGAGAAAGCTGGTAATGGGTTCTTGATGATCATGGGGATCAAAGCCAGGTTTCCCCTGACCTTTGAGCCAGATTTTGCCTTCCATAACGGCAATTAGAGCCCGTATTGTCGTGGCCCAGGCAGAAGCTCTCAGTCTGTGCTTGCAGCAGCCAGCGCGTCAAGCCATGCCCCCTTATTATTTATTTTATTTTTCATAAAGAAGTGATCTGATTAGTTGCTATGGGTAAACAGTCAGCTTTTCCTCTGTACAGGTTTTGATAAATCTTACCATTTGCTCTTCCTGTACAACATATACAATTCCTTCTGATCTTCTCCTAATGGTATTAAAATATTTGTTTTATTAGTTTTTGTTTGTTGGTTTCTGTTCCATGATCGGACACCAGGTTAATAATATTATACTAACATCTTTGAACATTCACCTACTATTATTATTCACCTACTAAACCTCAGACTGTTCTTTTTAGGTTTTCAAAGTTCTAAGTGACCTGTACACCTATTTATTTATTTCTCTATGTCCTGTAGATATGACATTAATGTCTGAAATGGGGATACCCCTTTGGGGATCACCGTGTATGCTTTTCATAGAATTTCCTTTAACCCCTTAAGGACCAAGGGCGTACAGGTACGCCTTTTCTCCCTGGTACTTAAGGACCAAGGGCGTACCTGTACGCCCGTGGGAATTTCGGTCCCTGCTGCGCGCCGGGCGGGGACCGGACCGGGGTGACTGCTGATATCGATCAGCAGGCACCCCGCGCCAATGCCCAGGGGGGTCATCAGACCCCCCATGTAGGCGATCGCCGAAAATCGCAAGTGCATTCACACTTGCGATTTTCGGCAATTCCGATGATGCGGGTCACGTGTGACCCGCTGACCCGGAGATACAAGGTGATCGGGGGTGTAGAATACACCCCCTATCACCCTCTGTATCTATGGGGAGGTGGCGATGTCGTCACCCCCCCAGGATCGCTGCTATTGGCCAGACGATCGTCCGGGCCAATAGCAGCCGGCAGGGGAGGGGTTAACGGCCCCTTCTCGCAGCTCTGCTTGCTCCCTGAGTTCATTCAGCGACCAGAGCTGCGAGAAGGAGCCAGGGACCCCCCCTCTGTGAAGATTAGAGCCCCTCACAGAGGAAGACCCCCCTTAGAGCAGGGAGAGAGTACAGCCCCAGGGACAGGTAGGGTTAACCAGTAAAAAAAGTAAAATAAAAAAAAAAGTTAAAAAAAAATTTCCCCCCAGACCCCCTAATAGGACCTAAAGGGTCCGTAACAATTTTTTTAGTGTGACCCGGGCCCTATTAGGGATTCAGGGCGCTGCATTTGGCCATTTTTTATTTTTTTTGGCTGCAGCGCTTCCCCCCCCCCCCCCATACAGTTAGTTGCACCAATCACACACACTACATACTCACCCCCCCCCACACACACACCCGCCACCCCTGCCACCAACCCCCCCCACCACCACCGTAGAAAAAAGGCGATGGCTCGCCAGGCATTTTCGGCAGCGGAGGCATATGCTTTTCTTGCCTCCGACTCCGAATCTGTCAGTGAGGACGATGAAGATCTAACATTCCTGTGTTCTTCATCGTCCTCCTCATCATCTAGTACTGATGATGAGTCACCTATACGGTGGCGGAGACGCCGCCAGGCGAGGCCACGCACCCCCCATGATAGTGGCCCAGTGGCCGGCACTAGTGCGAGTGGTGATGCTGCTCGTACTAGGAGTCCGACCCCCCAGACAAGTTTACCAGAGCCCCCTTCCGGTGAACCTGTCTGGAGACCCCAAGAGGCTTATCAGCCACGGGTTCCGGAGTTTGTTGGCGACTCCGGAATCCGGATTGACTATTGACTATTTCAGTTATTTTTTCAGTGACAGTTTTGTCAATCTAATGGTGGAGCAGACGAATCTGTACGCCAGGCAGTTCATCGCCCACCACCCTGATTCTGTTTTGGCCAGGCCCAATGAATGGTACGCCATTGATGCAGCAGAGATGAGGACATTTTGGGGCCTCTTGCTGCATATGGGCCTGGTCAAAAAACCAAGTGTCAGACAGTACTGGAGCGGGGACATCTTCTACCAGACCCCGCTTTACAGTATGGTCATGGCACGGAGGCGGTACGAGGCGATTCGGAAATGCGGATGTGGCATGTCCGCCCCGAGGTGATCCCGCCCATGACTGGCTTTACAAAGTGAGGCCGGTCATCGATCACTTTGGGGCCAAATTTTTGGAGGCCTATGTACCGCTCAGGGACCTCTCTGTTGATGAGTCTCTTATCAGTTTTAAGGGGAGACTCATCTTCCGCCAGTATATTCCCTGGAAGCGGGCGCGGTATGGCGTGAAGCTCTATAAACTTTGTGATAGTACCTCCGGGTACACTCTCAAGTTTAGAGTGTATGAGGGACGAGATTCCCGTATTGAACCCCCAGATTGTTCCCCCACTCTGGGTGTTAGCGGGAAAATCGTTTGGGAGCTTGTGCACCCTTTGCTGGATAAGGGTTACCACGTGTACGTGGACAACTTTTATACCAGCATCCCTTTCTTCACATCCCTCGCCGCCAGATCCACGTCCGCTTGTGGGACCGTGCGGAAAAACCAGAGAGGCCTCCCTCTAAATTTTCTGCAGACACCTATGCCCAAGGGTGAGTCCCGTGCCCTTACCCATGAAAACCTGTTGTTGGTCAGGTATAAGGATAAGAGGGATGTCCTTATGCTGACCACTATTCATGGTAACGGCAGCTCACCTGTCCCTGTGCGAGGTACCACAACACCGGTCCTCAAGCCCGATTGTATTCTGGACTACAATCGGTATATGGACATACATGGCCATGCGGAAAACACGGGTATGGTACAAAAAAGTTGCGGTCTACATGGTACAGGTTGCCATGTACAACTCTTTTGTACTGTCCCAGTACACTGGCAACACAGGGACATTCCTCCAGTTCCAAGAAGAAGTCCTAAAGGTCCTGATCTTTGGCGACCGGGAAAGAGCAGGCCGGACTTCCCAAGGAACTGGAGTTATAGGTGCCAGGATCGTCCCAGGCCAACACTTTCCAGGTGAAGTCCCCCATACTGGAAAGAAGGGACGATCCCAGAAAAAATGCAGAGTGTGTAACAGCAGGGGGATTCGGAAGGACACCACCACTCAGTGTGACACTTGCCCCGATCATCCGGGCCTCTGCATTAAAAACTGCTTCAGGGAGTATCACACTTCCATGCAGTACTAAATTTTCCCTTTTCATTTTAATTTTCCATAATTTGACCCCAATGTACCATGTCCAGAGTACATTCCAAATTTTAACACCATAAAACCACTAAATTGCCCAAAAAAACTCATCTAAAAAAAAAAAAAAACTGATGAGACCTCTGGGGGTATTTTTTTCTCTGGGTCATGGGTTACTGAGTCACTATCATCGGGGACTTTTTTTGTTGCCTCAAATGCGCAGCGCTCTCTCTCCACCTGAGCGGGGTGTGCATTTGAGGCAACAGGTTAGGGATGGCCACACACGTCACATTCCCAGAATGATGATTCAGAGCATAGGGTTTGGGGCGGGCATATTTTTTTAGTTTTGGCTATGCTCTGGGTCATCATTCTGGGACCATAACCTGTTTTATAATTTTATGTTCCACTGTACCCCTTGTTAGTTATTTAGTGTACCCCAGTTATTTACCCCATGTAATGCCCCTTGAGGGGAGGTCCCACTGTTCTGGCTCCATAGGCCGCAACGCAGAAGCTCAAGGCCCCTGAATGCGACCTGCTCCTCTCAGACCAGTGTGCAAGCTGTTTACGCCCAGACTTGAGGTATGTCTTTACTCCAAAGAAATGTATTTACAAACTTACGGTGACATTTTCTCCTTTTACCACTTGTGAAAATGAAAAATTTGGTGTAACCCCAGCATTTTAGTGTAAAAAAATCTAATTTTTCACTTTCACATCCCACTTCATGAATATTTATCAAACACCTGTGGGGTGTGAAGACTCACTGTACCCCTTGTTATGTTCCTTGAGGGATGTAGTTTCCGAAAAAGTATGCCATGTGTTTGAATTTTTTTTGCTGTCCTGGCACCATAGGGGCTTCCTAAATGTGACATGCCCCCCGAGCTAAATTTGCTCTCAAAAAGCCAAATATGACTCCTTCTCTTCTGAGCATTGTAGTTCGCCCGTAGTGCACTTCAGGTCAACTTATGGGGTACCTCCATACTCAGAAGAGATGGGGTTACAAATTTTGGGGGGTATTTTCTGCTATTAACCCTTGCAAAAATGCGAAATTTGGGGGGAAACACACATTTTAGTGAAAAAATTTTAATTTTTTTTTACATATGCAAAAGTTGTGAAACCCCTGTGGGGTATTAAGGCTCACTTTATTCCTTGTTACGTTCCTCAAGGGGTCTAGTTTCCAAAATGGTATGCCATATGGGGGGTTTTTGCTGTTCTGCCACCATAGGGGCTTCCTAAATGCGACATGCCCCCCGAGCAAAATTTGCTCTCAAAAAGCCAAATATGACTCCTTCTCTTCTGAGCATTGTAGCTCGCCCGTAGTGCACTTCAGGTCAACTTATGGGGTACCTCCATACTCAGAAGAGATGGGGTTACAAATTTTGGGGGTTATTTTCTGCTATTAACCCTTGCAAAAATGTGAAATTTGGGGGGAAACACACATTTTAGTGAAAAAATTATATATTTTTTTTACATATGCAAAAGTTGTGAAACCCCTGTGGGGTATTAAGGCTCACTTTATTCCTTGTTACTTTCCTCAAGGGGTCTAGTTTCCAAAATGGTATGCCATGTGTTTTTTTTTGTTCTTCTGGCACCATAGGGGCTTCCTAAATGCGACATGCCCCCCCGAGCAAAATTTGCTCTCAAAAAGCCAAATATGACTCCTTCTCTTCTGAGCATTGATGCTCGCCCGTAGTGCACTTCAGGTCAACTTATGGGGTACCTCCATACTCAGAAGAGATGGGGGTTACAAATTTTGGGGGTATTTTCTGCAATTAACCCTTGCAAAAATGTGAAATTTGGGGGGAAACACACATTTTAGTGAACAAATTATATATTTTTTTTACATATGCAAAAGTTGTGAAACCCCTGTGGGGTATTAAGACTCACTTTATTCCTTGTTACTTTCCTCAAGGGGTCTAGTTTCCAAAATGGTATGCCATGTGTTTTTTTTTGTTGTTCTGGCACCATAGGGGCTTCCTAAATGCGACATGCCCCCCGAGCAAAATTTGCTCTCAAAAAGCCAAATATGACTCCTTCTCTTTTGAGCATTGTAGCTCGCCCGTAGTGCACTTCAGGTCAACTTATGGGGTACCTCCATACTCAGAAGAGATGGGGTTACAAATTTTGGGGGGTATTTTCTGCTATTAACCCTTGAAAAAATGTGAAATTTGGGGGGAAACAAACATTTTAGTGAAAAAATTATATATTTGTTTTACATATGCAAAAGTTGTGAAACCCCTGTGGGGTATTAAGGCTCACTTTATTCCTTGTTACTTTCCTCAAGGGGTCTAGTTTCCAAAATGGTATGTCATGTGGTTTTTTTTTTGTTGTTCTGGCACCATAGGGGCTTCCTAAATGAGACATGCCCCCCGAGCAAAATTTGCTCTCAAAAAGCCAAATATGACTCCTTCTCTTCTGAGCATTGTAGCTCGCCCGTAGTGCACTTCAGGTCAACTTATGGGGTACCTCCATACTCAGAAGAGATGGGGTTACAAATTTTGGGGGTTATTTTCTGCTATTAACCCTTGCAAAAATTTGAAATTTGGTGGGAAACACACATTTTAGTGAAAAAATAATATATTTTTTTTACATATGCAAAAGTCTTGAAACCCCTGTGGGGTATTATGACTCACTTTATTCCTTGTTACGTTCCTCAAGGGGTCTAGTTTCCAAAATGGTATGCCATGTGTTTTTTTTTGCTGTTCTGGCACCATAGGGGCTTCCTAAATGCAACATGCCCCCCAAAAACCATTTCAGAAAAACGTACTCTCCAAAATCCCCTTGTCGCTCCTTCCCTTCTGAGCCCTCTACTGCGCCCGCCGAACAATTTACATAGACATATGAGGTATGTGCTTACTCGAGAGAAATTGGGCTACAAATATAAGTATACATTTTCTCCTTTTACCCCTTGTAAAAATTCAAAAATTGGGTCTACAAGAACATGCAAGTGTAAAAAATGAAGATTGTGAATTTTCTCCTTCACTTTGCTGCTATTCCTGTGAAACACCTAAAGGGTTAACACACTTACTGAATGTCATTTTGAATACTTTGGGGGGTGTAGTTTTAATAATGTGGTCATTTATGGGGTATTTCTAATATGAAGACCCTTCAAATCCACTTCAAACCTGAACTGGTCCCTGAAAAATAGTGAGTTTGAAAATTTTGTGAATAATTGAAAAATTGCTGCTGAACTTTGAAGCCCTCTGGTGTCTTCAAAAAGTAAAAACTTGTCAATTTTATGATGCAAACATAAAGTAGACATATTGGAAATGTGAAAAAAAAAATTTTTATTTGGAATATCCATTTTCCTTACAAGCAGAGAGCTTCAAATTTAGAAAAAAGCTAAATTTTCAATTTTTTCATCAAATTTTGGGATTTTTCACCAAGAAAGGATGCAAGTTACCACAAAAATGTACCACCATGTTAAAGTAGAATATGTCACGAAAAAACAGTCTCAGAATCAGAATGATAAGTAAAAGCATTCCAGAGTTATTAATGTTTAAAGTGACAGTGGTCAGATGTGCAAAAAACACTCTGGTCCTAAGGTGTAAAATGGCCTGGTCCTTAAGGGGTTAAAGTGTACCTGTCATATCCTACAAAAAAAGGGTTACTCAGTACCTAATCCTGATCATGTACATATAACTTTTATGTGTCTAGGACCTATGTTTCTCTCACATATACCTTCTATCTGTTGCGCACTTGGTTTTCATCTTCTCTTGTAGAGTGTGCTTATCTGTCTCTTCTCTCACTTTACATGGCTCCTCCCTCCCTGCTGTGAGTCAACTGCAAAGCTGTTCATGCCGGCATCCGTTCAAATAGGTCTGCCACAGAAGAACATTGGTAATGTGATTTGCCTGTTATTGCTGTCTCTTGTGCTGGGTTTGGGCACCCTAAGGTTGGAAAGACTACATATGATGGCCCTGCAGTATAAGCCATTTCTCTTTACCCCCATTTTTGTGGAGTAGATACATATGAGAGAGCTGTGCCAATTACTGTTTCTTAATGATGCATAACTTAGAGACAGCTAAAAGATCTAAAATTACTGAAGCTGAAAACCTTGTGCAAAACAAAATGTGAGTCTGTCTGAAAACTTTAGCCCACGTCATGTGTGTAAGATGTTAGCAAGTTTGCAGATTTATTTTGTAAAGTGTTGCAGCATCAAGACCTGTTCAAACAGGCCAATTAGAGCCATGATGTATGTCAGGATTCGGCAGGCTGGAGGTGGATCCTCTGTGTCAGAGAGGGATTGGCGTGGACAGTGTCTGTGGACCGGTTCTAAGTTGCTACTGGTTTTCACCAGAGCCCGCCGCAAAGCGGGATGGTCTTGCAGCGGCAGTAGCAACCAGGTCGTATCCACCGGCAATGGCTCAACCTCTCTGACTGCTGAGATAGGCGCGGTACAAGGGATTAGACAAGAGCAAGGTCGGACGTAGCAGAAGGTCAGGGCAGACAGCAAGGATCGTAGTCAGGGGCAACGGCAAGAGGTCTGGAACACTGGCTAGGGATACACAAAGAACGCTTTCACTGGCACAATGGCAACAAGATCTGGCAAGGAAGTGCAGGGGAAGTGAGGTAATAAAGGGAAGGGCACAGGTGAACACACTAATTAAAAACCATGCGCCAATCAGTGGCGCACCAGCCCTTTAAATCGCAAAGACCCGGCGCGCGCGCCCTAGGGAGCGGGGCCGCGCACGCCGGGACAGCACAGACGGGGAGCGAGTCTGGTAATCGGGTCGGGATGCGCACCGCGAGCGGGCTCGTCCCGCATCGCGAATCGCATCCCGGCTAGGGACATTATAGCAGCGCACCCGGTCAGCGTGTCTGACCGGGGCGCTGCGAACAGGAGAACGCTCTGAGTGCTCCGGGGAGGAGCGGGGACCCGGAGTGCTCGGCGTAACAGTACCCCCCCCCCCTTGGGTCTCCCCCTCTTTTTAGAACCTGAAAATTTGTAGATAAGGTCCTTGTCAAGGATGTTGTCCTTGGGTTCCCATGACCTCTCCTCCGGGCCGCAATTCTCCCAATCTACAAGAATTTTTTTTTTACCTCTGACCGTCTTGGATGCCAGAATTTCTTTAACCGAGAAGATGTCAGAGGACCCGGAGACAGGAGTAGGAGCAACAACCTTAGGAGAGAAGCGGTTAAGGATAAGTGGTTTAAGGAGAGAGACATGAAAAGCATTAGGAATACGGAGAGAAGGAGAAAGAAGGAGTTTGTAGGAGACAGGGTTGATTTGGCATTTGATTTTAAAAGGTCCAAGATAACGTGGTCCCAGTTTATAACTGGGGACATGGAAGCGGATATACTTGGCGGAGAGCCGCACTTTGTCTCCAGGAGAAAAGACAGGAGGAGATCTTCTTTTTTTGTCGGCATGTTTCTTCATCCGGGATGAGGCCTGTATGAGGGCCCTCCAGAATTTCCACACAAATTGAACGCCTCTATCCGAGACAATATGCGTAGGAAGCCCGTGAAGGCGAAAAATGTGCACAAATAATTGTTTCGCCAACTGTGGCGCAGAAGGAAGACCTGGAAGAGGAATAAAATGTGCCATCTTGGAGAAACTATCAACGACCACCCAAATAACTGTGTTGCCATGGGATAAAGGTAAGTCTGTAATAAAGTTCATAGCAATCTGAGACCATGGTAGCTCAGGAACAGGCAGAGGATGGAGGAGACCGGCAGGCTTCTGGCGAGGAGTCTTGTCCCGGGCACAGACTGTACAAGCCCGAACAAAATCAGCAACATCTGCTTCCAGGGTAGGCCACCAATAAAAACGAGAGATGAGCTGGACAGATTTTTTGACGCCAGCATGGCCGGCGAGGTGTGAGGAGTGTCCCCACCTGAGAATCCTGAGACGCTGGTGTGGAGGGACGAACGTCTTTCCAGGAGGCGTTTGTCTGATGGAAGCTGGGGAAGCAGAGATCAGACAGCCAGGAGGAATAATGTGTTGCAGGGAGGCTTCCATTTCAGAGGCATCCGAGGAACGAGAGAGGGCGTCAGCCCTAATGTTCTTGTCAGCAAGGCAAAAATGAATCTCAAAGTTAAAACGGGCAAAGAACAACGACCACCTAGCCTGGCGAGGGTTCAGCTGTTGGGCAGACTGAAGATAAGAGAGATTCTTGTGATCAGTGTATATAATAACTGGGTATTTGGACCCCTCCAGCAGGTTCCTCCATTCCTCGAGGGCCAGTTTTATGGCCAGTAGTTCTCGATCACCAATGGAGTAGTTTTTCTCCGCAGGAGAGAAGGTCCTAGAAAAGAAACCACAAGTAACACCATGTCCAGAAGAATTTTTCTGTAGGAGTACAGCTGCAGCTCCCACTGAGGAGGCAACTACATTCCAGTGAGAAGGGTTTAGATGGATCAGGTCTGGAGAGTACGGGAGCAGAAGAAAAGTCAGTTTTTAGATGGTTGAACGCCTCTTCCGCTTGAGGAGGCCAGGACTTAGGGTTGGCGTTTTTCTTGGTTAAGGCCACAATTGGGGCCACAATGGTGGAAAAATGTGGAATAAATTGTCTGTAGTAATTGGCAAACCCCAAGAAACGTTGGAAAGCTCGGAGTCCGGAGGGGCGTGGCCAATCCAACACGGCTGATAGTTTGTCCGGGTCCATTTGGAGTCCCTGGCCAGAGACTAAATATCCTAGGAAGGGAAGAGATTGGCATTCAAAGAGACATTTCTCCATCTTGGCATATAACTGATTGTCCCGGAGTCTCTGAAGAACCTTGCGGACATGCCCGCGGTGTTCTTCTAGGTTAGAAGAAAAAATCAAAATATCGTCCAGGTAGACCACAACACAGGTATATAATAAATCACGAAAAATTTCATTTACAAAGTCCTGGAAGACGGCAGGGGCGTTGCAAAGCCCAAAGGGCATAACCAGATATTCAAAGTGTCCATCTCTGGTGTTAAACGCGGTCTTCCACTCGTCCCCCTTCCCTGATGTGGATGAGATTATATGCACCTCTTAAATCCAATTTGGTAAAGATGTTGGTGCCACGTAGGCGGTCAAAGAGTTCCGAGATAAGAGGCAGGGGATAGTGTTTTTTTATAGTGATTTTATTAAGACCGCGGTAATCAATGCATGGTTGTAAGGAACCGTCTTTTTTGGAGACAAAGAAGAACCCTGTTCCTGCAGGGGAGGAAGACTTGCGGATAAATCCCCTTTTTAAATTTTCTTGGATGTACTCCGTCATGGCTTGTGTTTCCGGAGCAGACAGAGGATAGATTCTGCCCCGGGGTGGAGTAGTACCAGGGAGAAGATCAATAGGACAGTCATAAGGCCTGTGAGGAGGCAAAGTCTCTGCTTGTTTTTTGCAAAAAACATCAGCATAGTCCAGATAGGCCTTAGGGAGACCTGGTATCGGAGGAGTCATAGGGTTTTGACTGGCAGGACTGGGAGCAGACATAAGGCATTTTTTGTGGCAAGAAGTACCCCAGTTCTTGATTTCCCCGGTGGTCCAGTCAAGGGTAGGGGAATGGCGTTGAAGCCAAGGTAGTCCAAGAAGAATTTCAGAAGTACAGTTAGAGAGGACCAAAAATTCAATCTTTTCATGATGGGGTCCAATGCACATTAAGAGGGGTTCTGTGCGGTAACGCACAGTACAGTCCAATCTTTCACCATTAACAGAGGCAATGTAGAGGGGTCTGGCGAGACTGGTCACTGGGATGTTGAACCTGTTAACGAAAGAGGCCAAAATAAAATTTCTTGCAGATCCAGAATCCAAGAAGGCCACAGCTGAGAAGGAGAAGTTAGAAGAAGAAATCCGCACAGGCACAGTAAGACGTGGAGAAGCAGAGTTCACACCTAGAGCTGTCTCACCTTTGTGCGGAATCGGAGTGCGTCTTTCCTGACGAGGAGGTCGGATAGGACAATCCTTCAAGAAGTGTTCGGTACTGGCACAGTACAGGCATAGGTTCTCATTGCGGCGGCGTGTCCTCTCTTGAGGTGTCAGGCGAGACCGGTCTACTTGCATAGCCTCAACGGCAGAAGGCACAGGAACAGATTGCAGTGGACAAGAGGAGAGAGGAGCCGGGGAGAAAAACCGCCTTGTGCAAACAAAGTCCATATCCTGGTGGAGCTCCTGACGTCTTTCGGAAAAACGCATGTCAATGCGGGTGGCCAAATGAATAAGTTCATGCAAGTTGGCAGGGATTTCTCGTGCGGCCAGCACATCTTTGATGTTACTGGATAGGCCTTTTTTGAAGGTCGCGCAGAGGGCCTCCTTATTCCAGGACAATTCGGAGGTGAGAGTACGGAATTGGATGGCGTACTCGCCTACAGAAGAATTACCCTGGACCAGGTTCAGCAGGGCAGTCTCGGCAGAAGAGGCTCGGGCTGGTTCCTCGAAGACACTTCGAATCTCCGCGAAGAAAGAGTGTACAGAGGCAGTGACAGGATCATTGCGGTCCCAGAGCGGTGTGGCCCATGACAGGGCTTTCCCAGACAGAAGGCTGACCACGAAAGCCACCTTTGACCTTTCAGTTGGAAATTGGTCCGACATCATCTCCAAATGCAGGGAACATTGCGAGAGAAAACCACGGCAAAGTTTAGAGTCCCCATCAAACTTGTCCGGCAATGATAAACGGAGGCTGGATGCGGCCACTCGCTGCTGCGGAGGTGCAGGAGCTGGCGGAGGAGATGGTTGCTGAAGCTGTGGTAGAAGCTGCTGTAGCATCACAGTCAGTTGAGACAGCTGGTGGCCTTGTTGCGCTATCTGTTGCAACTGCTGGGCGACCACCGTGGTGAGGTCAGCGACAACTGGCAGCGGGACCTCAGCGGGATCCATGGCCGGATCTACTGTCAGGATTTGGCAGGCTAGAGGTGGATCCTCTGTGTCAGAGAGGGATTGGCGTGGACCGTGTCGGTGGACCGGTTCTAAGTTGCTACTGGTTTTCACCAGAGCCTGCCGCAAAGCGGGATGGTCTTGCAGCGGCGGTAGCAACCAGGTCGTATCCACCGGCAACGGCTCAACCTCTCTGACTGCTGAGATAGGCGCGGTACAAGGGATTAGACAAGAGCAAGGTCGGACGTAGCAGAAGGTCAGGGCAGGCAGCAAGGATCGTAGTCAGGGGCAACGGCAAGAGGTCTGGAACACTGGCTAGGGATACACAAAGAACGCTTTCACTGGCACAATGGCAACAAGATCTGGCAAGGAAGTGCAGGGGAAGTGAGGTAATAAAGGGAAGTGCACAGGTGAACACACTAATTAAAAACCATGCGCCAATCAGTGGCGCACCGGCCCTTTAAATCGCAAAGACCTGGCGCGCGCGCCCTAGGGAGCGGGGCCTCGCACGCCGGGACAGCACAGACGGGGAGTGAGTCTGGTAAGCGGGTCGGGATGCGCACCGCGAGCGGGCTCGTCCCGCATCGCGAATCGCATTCCAGCTAGGGACATTATCACAGCGCACCCGGTCAGCGGGTCTGACCGGGGCGCTGCGAACAGGAGAACGCTGTGAGCGCTCCGGGGAGGAGCGCGGACCCGGAGGGCTCGGCGTAACAATGTACTTACCGATAATTGGCCAAAGATCACTAATAATCCATAAAACAATTGTTTATCCTTGTTTATGACCAATCATGCCATATAATTTAGGAAATCAGTCAGATGGGCATGAACTTTATTTTAATAATTGAAGTCATGGGTGGGAACAAATCTGGAGGAGGTGATTAGATACGCCGAACCTGCTGACCCTCATACTGCTGCAGGTACTGGTGCTCAGTGAGGAGGGTGTGCTGCAGGTGACACACACTCCATTCATTTCCATGGGAGCACTGAAAGACCTGAGTACAGCGTCCCGGAATCATTGGCTCTCTCATAGAAATGAATGGGGCATGTGCCCTCTAATGGTAGACGACACACACTCTTCACTGTGAGAGCCGGGGGTCGACACGCCCCGTTCCTGGGGACTGCTGGAGTGCCCAGCAGGAGATTGCGGGCGTCCAGCGGTCAGGCCCTCCCATGATCAGACACTCATCCCTTATCCTTTGGATAGGGGATAAGTGTTCCTGCACTGGGGTACTCCTTTGAAGGGAATCAGTCAGCTCATTTATATAACATAAGCTGCAGACATCATCTGACAGATAACAGGACCATGATAGAAAACATACATTTATTAGTGTTGATTAGTGTTGCTCGCGAATATTCGCAATTCGAATATTATTCGCGAATATCGCATATTCGCGAATTCGCGAATTTCGCAAATATAGCGCTATATATTCGTAATTACGAATTTTCATATTTTTATTTTTTTTTTCTTCACAGTACACATCACAGTGATCACCCCTCTCTGCTTCCAGCTTGTGTGGTGTAAAGAAGGCTCTAATACTACTGTGTGAGACTGGCGTGCGAAATTTCGCATATGCGAAAATTAGTGTATGCTAATTTTCACATATGCGAATTTTCGAGTATGCGAATTTCCTATATGCTAATTTTCACATATGTTAATTTTCGCATACGCGAAATTTCGCATATGCGAAAATAAAACGAAAATATAACGAATATGCGAATATTCGCGAATATATGACGAATATTCGTCCATATATTCGCGAATATTCGCAAATTCGAATATGGCCTATGCCGCTCAACACTAGTGTTGATGGGATTGTCACAATTTATATAATTTTCTCCCTTGCCTTGTGTCAAGAATGCGGGGGTGAGCAGAGGTACTCTGGGGGAAAACATTTTTTTTTTTAAATCAACTGGTGCCAGCAAGTTAAACAGATTTGTAAATCACTTCTATATGAAAATCTTAATCCTTCCAGCACTTATGAGTTGCTGTATGCTACAGAAGAAATTATTTTCCTTTTGGATTTCTTTTTTGTCTGACCACAGTGCTCTCTGCTGACACAGCTTTCCATATCAGGAACTGTCCAGAGCAGGATAGGTTTGCTATGGGGATTTGTTCCTGCTCTGGACAGTTCCTGACATAGAGATGTCAGCAGAGAGCACTGTGGTCAGACAGAAAAGAAATCCGAAAAGAACATCATGTGGCGCATACAGCAGCTGTAAAGTACTGGAGGGGTTAAGATTTTTAAATAGAAGTCATTTACAAATCTGTTTAACTTTCTGGAACCAGTTGATTTAAAAAAAAAAAAAAAAAGGGGTTTCCACCTGAGTAACCCTTTAAGCTGAGGGAGAAAATCATCACTTTATAAGCTGTGGCAACCCATGAACACTAATAAAGTTTGATATTGACTTGATGTGACATGATGTGACAAAGCGATATTTGTATAAATCTACAATAAAACCTTTTTATCTGTTTTTTTGTTTTGGTGAATATGTCCTTTAAAGCAGAGATTTGTGCAGGAATCTTCTGGGCTGAAATCCCTCTGAAGGCAATTCTTTTAGCCAACAATCGGGTAACATCTGTCACTGTCAGATAAAGTATAAATGCTATGAACCGCACAGCGCCCCCGTGAGGACTCTATGGGGGCAGCACTACACGTCTAGCATAAGACGCACGCTCTCGGGTGACGTCAGCAGCACGTGATATTTTCCTTGGCAGAACAGCGTGCCGGAAGTGAAGGCAGAGGCGGTGCGCGAGACGCTGTCTCTCCCCTCTCTCTCTGGCCAACGCTCCACGTTCCCCAATGGGAGGAGAGGGGCGGGGCTACCGGCTTTTCGTCCAATCGGAGCTCACCACGACCAGCGCTCAACTTACTGGGAACTAGTTGAAGTGGAGCCGGTGTGTCCCTGTCATAGTGTATAGGAGAGAAGCGGCTCGTAGTGCAGCATGGTGGCCCCCAGCGCCTGTGCCCACCAGCTCCTGTCCTTCTTCCCCTTTCTGCTTGTCCTGTTTGATCTGCAGTATGAAGGTAAGAGGAGGGGCTCTGCCCGCACAGCACTGGGCCACGGCAAGGTGTTATCCATGGGCTGGTGCTGTGCTCTGTCATGACAGCCTGTGCCAGTGGGCAAGAAGCATGGTTAGCCAACAGCTGGAGGCACACAGGTCGGGAAACCCTGCACTCTGAGAAGAAGTAGATAAAACAGATCTAGAAATGCAATACTGGATCACAGCTGAGCACCTGGGGTGTGTGTGTGTGTGTGTGTGTGTGTGTGTATATATATATATATATATATATATATATATATATATGTGTATGTATATATAGTGTGTGTGTGTGTGTGTGTGTGTGTGTATATATATATATATATATATATATATATATATATATATATATATATGTGTATGTATATATAGTGTGTGTGTGTGTGTACACACACACACACACACACACACACACACATATATTGCATGATACAAGGAAGATGAGGACACTGTTCATACAGAACATTATTAATCCTGACAGCTCATATGATTCAGAGCGGCTGTCACAATCCTCTGTATTGGAAACAGTCAGCAGCTTGTCATCACCATAACAAAGTGTTTCCCAAGCAGTGTGCCTCCAGCTGTTGCAAAACTACAACTCCCAGCATGCCCGGACAGCCGAAGGCTGTCCGGGCATGCTGGGAGTTGTAGTTTTGCAACAGCTGGAGGCACACTGCTTGGGAAACACTGCCATAACAGTGTGAAGAGTGCCCAGTGTACGCCCACTAGTATACCAGTGTACCCACACTTTAGTCACTAGGTTCCACTTTACCCCTTTGGTTCTTGCATGTAACAGGTTCCGAGCTGCAATATTTTTTCTGTTCCAAAAACTTAAAGGGGTACTCGCGTGGAAAACTTATTTTATTTTTTTTCTAAATCAACTGGTGCCAGAAAGTTAAATGGATTTGTAAATTACTTCTATTAAAAAAATCTTTATCCTTCCAGTACTTTTTATGGGCTATATACTACAGAGGAAATGCTTTTCTTTTTGGATTTCTCTGATGTCATGACCACAGTGCTCTCTGTTGTCTATTTTAGGAACTGTCCAGAGCAGCATATGTTTGCTATGGGGATTTTCTCCTGCTCTGGTCAGCAGAGAGCACTGTGGTCATGACATCAGAGAAATCCAAAAAGAAAAGCATTTCCTCTGTAGTATACAGCCCACAAAATGTATTGGAAGGATTAAGATTTTTAATAGAAGTCATTTAATAATCTGTTTAACTTTCTGGCACCAGTTGATTTAAAAATAAATAAATAATAATAATAATAATTAATAATAATTAATTAAAAAAAAAAAAAACTTTCCACGGGAGTACCCCTTTAAATGGTTACTGTCAGATTCAAAAATGTTTTATATGTTGTGCATCTTGGAAAAACATTAACCTTTCTAATATACTTCATGACTTTTTTTTTTTTTTTTTTCCTTTTTATAGAAATCATGGCTTTGTCCAAGCTGAAACACGGGCCTGGACAGAGTCCAGTAATGATTTCAGCTCTGAGGTCAATAGAATTGTGAATGCAATTCTGGCCTTATAATACAGTACAGGATAAGTGATGCAATATATGTACAGTTACTCTGCTTATGTTGCCTTATATGTCAACCACTGACTTGCAGGTGTCCGGATGCCGTATGTGCAGTCACACTTCTGTAGCTCCTAACCTATACAATGGCCCTGCTTCTTTTAGTTGCCTGTTCTACATCCTTTTTTCTTATAGCAGCCTCTTTACAGGGGTACTCCCGTGGAAAACCTTTTTTTATTTTATTTTATTTTTTTTTAAATCAACTGGTGCCAGAAAGTTAAACAGATTTGTAAATTAGAAGAAAAGGAAAAAAGGTGCAAGTGCAGCTCACAATTAATGTGTAGACACTACCTGAGGTCAACAGGGCATGCAACTATACCACAGCTGCAAAAAGATAACGAAATCTGTATAGAGAAATATTGCCCGGACCTTCCAAGGTAGTGTGATTTGATTGAATAGACAATAGATAACTGGGTCGTACTCCAATAATAATTCAATGGTTATTTATTAAAATGTATAGTGCATTACTCCTCACAGGGCCCTTGTGAGAAAAAACACAAATAATAGATATACAAAATTAAATATACAGGATTAAACGATCTTAAAATGTAAAAATATTATAAAAATATATATCACTGGCATAGAAAATAGCTCTATGTGGACGAATTCATATAACGTCTTTAGGGTATTGTGAAGATATAGTATAAATGTCCTTTTGTGTAGCAATAATAAATCAAAGTGGATACTCTGTTACCGGTCCTGGATGATGTGGCTCTGTCAGCTCCCGTGCCCAGATAGCAGTCAGCGGTCTTAGATAGTACTGTGGCTTTAGCTCTCAAGGTCCAGGTGTTATGCGGTAGTGGTCGTCCCAGGCTGGTGGCACTGGCAGGCGCCGATGGTGAATTCGCCGGGAGGCCGTGCGCAAGCAAGCGCCGATGGAAGATTTGTCAGGAGACCAAGCGCTGGCAGGCGCTGATGGTATCGATCTCCTCACCGCTGGACTTGGAAGCCGGAGACTACACGCTGGATAGATGGAGCTTGCCTCGTGTAGATGGCGTGTGACGTCAGCTTGAGCCGGAGTTGACCAGGTAAAATCAGGACCGGACACTAGTCTAGATCGACTAGTGCGTAGGAGATCCACAATGTGATGAATTTGCTCCGTGAGCTATAGCTTAAGTTCATGAAGAGCATAAATGCCAGTGAGCAAGATTAATGTACAGGACTAGACGCGTTTCAGGGTTCTCAAATACGACCCTTTCCTCAGTAGTCATGATGGTTAGAAACAATGTTTGTCTATTTATAGGAGTACGAATCCCATGATTCAACAGTATTCTAAGTAATAACAAAAACATGAAATGGATAGTCAAAAGGAATTCCCTAGAGAGCAAAAGTAGATGGTTGTATATGTGAATACCGTCAGAAGACGGGAAATGGACATATTGGATTACGTGTATAGGTGAAACTGACTAAACTACTTGTGGGATTGCAATTGAATATCTTTCCCACAATTGCAATGAAAGTAAACACTATTAGTGAAATGAAAATATAAATAAAACATACAAATAAAAGTAAAATTAAAAATAAAAATAAAGATAAAAATAAATATAAAAATGAACATAAAAAATGAATAAAAATGGAAAAGAAATTAAATAAAAATTAAAAATTAAATAAAAATTAAATGAAAAATAAAAAATAAATAAATCAGTAATAAGAAAATATAAAGAATGAAAATAAAAAATAAAAATGGAAATAAAATAGATAAGTGTAAAATGAAATGAAAATGAAAATGTATAAGTAAGATGTCATTGTGGAGGATGGAGTCAGTCCATGGGGCACCCCCCCAAAAACACTACAGGGGTGATCCCATGGGCCAAGTGCATCCCCTACAGTAAATCCGTAGGGGATGCACTTGGCCCATGGGATCACCCCTGTAGTGTTTTTGGGGGGGGGTGCCCCATGGACTGACTCCATCCTCCACAATGACATCTTACTTATACATTTTCATTTTATTTTACACTTATCTATTTTTCCATTTTTATTTTTTATTTTCATTCTTTATATTTTCTTATTACTGATTTATTTATTCATTTTTTATTTTTCATTTAATTTCATTTAATTTTTATTTAATTTTTATTTAATTTCTTTTCCATTTTTATTCATTTTTTATGTTCATTTTTATATTTATTTTTATCTTTATTTTTATTTTTAATTTTACTTTTATTTGTATGTTTTATTTATATTTTCATTTCACTAATAGTGTTTACTTTCATTGCAATTGTGGGAAAGATATTCAATTGCAATCCCACAAGTAGTTTAGTCAGTTTCACCTATACACGTAATCCAATATGTCCATTTCCCGTCTTCTGACGGTATTCACATATACAACCATCTACTTTTGCTCTCTAGGGAATTCCTTTTGACTATCCATTTCATGTTTTTGTTATTACTTAGAATACTGTTGAATCATGGGATTCGTACTCCTATAAATAGACAAACATTGTTTCTAACCATCATGACTACTGAGGAAAGGGTCGTATTTGAGAACCCTGAAACGCGTCTAGTCCTGTACATTAATCTTGCTCACTGGCATTTATGCTCTTCATGAACTTAAGCTATAGCTCACGGAGCAAATTCATCACATTGTGGATCTCCTACGCACTAGTCGATCTAGACTAGTGTCCGGTCCTGATTTTACCTGGTCAACTCCGGCTCAAGCTGACGTCACACGCCATCTACACGAGGCAAGCTCCATCTATCCAGCGTGTAGTCTCCGGCTTCCAAGTCCAGCGGTGAGGAGATCGATACCATCAGCGCCTGCCAGCGCTTGGTCTCCTGACAAATCTTCCATCGGCGCTTGCTTGCGCACGGCCTCCCGGCGAATTCACCATCGGCGCCTGCCAGTGCCACCAGCCTGGGACGACCACTACCGCATAACACCTGGAGCTTGAGAGTTAAAGCCACAGTACTATCTAAGACCGCTGACTGCTATCTGGGCACGGGAGCTGACAGAGCCACATCATCCAGGACCGGTAACAGAGTATCCACTTTGATTTATTATTGCTACACAAAAGGACATTTATACTATATCTTCACAATACCCTAAAGACGTTATATGAATTCGTCCACATAGAGCTATTTTCTATGCCAGTGATATATATTTTTATAATATTTTTACATTTTAAGATCGTTTAATCCTGTATATTTAATTTTGTATATCTATTATATGTGTTTTTTCTCACAAGGGCCCTGTGAGGAGTAATGCACTATACATTTTAATAAATAACCATTGAATTATTATTGGAGTACGACCCAGTTATCTATTGTCTATTCAATCAAATCACACTACCTTGGAAGGTCCGGGCAATATTTCTCTATACAGATTTGTAAATTACTTCTATTAAAAAATCTTAATCCTTCCAATACATTTTATAGGCTGTAAACTACAGAGGAAATGCTTTTTCTTTTTGGATTTCTCTGATGTCATGACCACTGTGCTCTCTGCTGACATCTGCTGTCCATTTTAGGAACTGTCCAGAGCAGCATATGTTTGCTTTGGGGATTTTCTCTTGCTCTGGACAATTCGAAAAATGGACAGCAGAGGTCAGCAGAGAGCACTGTGATCAGGACATCAGAGAAATCCAAAAAGAAAAGCATTTCTTCTGTAGTATGTAGCCCCTAAAAAGTACTGGAAGGATTTTTTAATAGAAGTAATTTACAAATCTGTTTAACTTTTCGGCACCAGTTGATTTAAAAAAAATAAAATAAAAAATAGTTTTCCACGGGAGTACCCCTTTAACGACGCAGGACGTATATTTACGTCCTGCACCGACTCCCGCGATATGAAGCGGGGTCGCGCTGCGACCCCGCATCACATTGCATCGGTCCCGGCGCTCATCAACGGCCGGGACCCGCGGCTAATACCACACATCGCCGATCGCGGCGATGTGTGGTATTAACCCTTTAGAAGCGGCGGTCAAAGCTGACCGCCGCTTCTAAAGCGAGAGTGAAAGTATCCCGGCTGCTCAGTCGGGCTATTCGGGACTGCCGCGGTCAAATCGCGGCGTCCCGAACAGCTTGCAGGTCACCGGGAGGGCCCTTACCTGCCTCCTCGGTGTCCGATCGACGAATGACTGCTCCGTTCCTGAGATCCAGGCAGGAGCAGTCAAGCGCCGATAATGCTGATCACAGGCGTGTTAATACACGCCTGTGATCTGTGTAAAAGATCAGTGTGTGCAGTGTTATAGGTCCCTATGGGACCTATAACACTGCAAAAAAAAAAGTAAAAAAAAGTGTTAATAAAGATCCCCTTCCCTAATAAAAGTTTGAATCACCCCCCTTTTCCCATAAAAAAAAAAAATAAAACAGTGTAAATAAACATATGTGGTATCGCCGCGTGTGTAAATGTCTGAACTATAAAAATATATAATTAATTAAACCGCACGGTCAATGGCGCACGCGCAAAAAAAATTCCAAAGTCCAAAAAAAGCGTATTTTGGTCACTTTTTATACCATTAAAAAATGAATAAAAAGTCCAATCAAAACAAAAATCGTACCAATAAAAACTTCAGATCACGGCGCAAAAAATGAGTCCTCATACCACCCTGTACGTGGAAAAATAAAAAAGTTATAGGGGTCAGAAGATGACATTTTCCTGCATGTAGTTATGATTTTTTCCAGAAGTACGACAAAATCAAACCTATATAAGTAGGGTATCATTTTAACCGTATGGACCTACAGAATAATGAGGTGTCATTTTTACCGAAATATGCACTGCGTAGAAACTGAAGCCCCCAAAAGTTACAAAATGGCGTTTTTTTCTTTGATTTTGTCGCACAATGATTTTATGGGGTGAATTTTGGGGTAAAATGACTAATGTCACTGCAAAGTAGAATTGGTGACGCAAAAATAAGCCATAATATGGATTTTTAGGTGGAAAATTGAAAAGGTTATGATTTTTAAAAGGTAAGGAGGAAAAAACTAAAGTGCAAAAACGGAAAAACCCTGAGTCCTTAAGGGGTTAAAGAGTACCTGTCACCAAATAAAACTTTTAATACAGTGTTCCTTGTGTAATTAGCAGACACTTTACCATTCACTTGCTTTTAAAATTATAAACATAAATATGTTTAAAATGTAATAGAAAAGCGTTTCTCTGCACAGAGCCTCACTGAAAGCTCCACAGAGCCTCACGTCTTCTATTCATCACAGCACTGCAACGATGTGAGGGCAGAAGTGGTCCCCCAGCAGGCTTCAGTGATTTTATACCTGCTGGTAAAGCCTACTTAATCCTGCTGGGAGATTGCACTATATGAGCAAGAATAAAGGTATGATACACAGCTTTTTATAAAGCTCTGAAATTTTTGTTTAGGGACTGGAGGGGTTTTAGGAGCAGTTAGGGAACATAGCCTGAGTTAGTTTTGAAAAGTTTACTTGGTGACAAGTACTTTTTAAGTGTCAAGAGTCCGACTTGCGAAAATCCGCTATATTTACCCCTCCATCACTCGCCGATCCAGTGATTTAGCTGCTCTTCTCTCAGCAGAACAAATGTTGTGATGACGTCCTTATACCCTGACCACTGGATGCTGCATGTACTGCACACAACCACCATGCCCAGTGATCAACTGTAACACCCCCCCCCCCCCCCCTAATTCTGTGATTTTGTCTAATGTTTTACCAATGCCAGAAAGCTCCTTCAAAAGGAAACTGACAGCAGCATCACCCACACTAACCTACTGCTGGTACTGCCTGTTAGGAGATGCTCATCAAAATAGTGCTTGCCTTATTTTGCCACTTTATAATGAATACAATAGGTGTAACCAAGGCTCAAGTCCTGCAGGAATGCGTGGGAACTGAGTTCCTGCACTTTTTCTACAGCAGGAACACTGTTCCCATTAGCAGAACCAGCCCTTGAGTGGAAATCTTGGGTGAGTTCCCACACTTTTTTCCCCCAGACTTGACCCCTGGGTGTAACACAGTTTATCCATTTTACTCAGTATATTTTTGTAAGAGGTATTCCAGGCACTATTATTATTATTATTATTAACCCCTTAAGGACCAAGCCCATTTTCACCTTAAAAGACAACTGCAAGACTTTTATATTTTCCCTTTCCCTGAGCCTCAAAAATAAACAAAATAAACTTTAACATACCTTCCTAGGTGCCCCCGTTCGTCCGGCACAGGCCTCACGGTCCAGCGGTGATAACCTCATTCAACTTCCTGGGGACAGGGACGCGCAGAGCCGTCGACGTATCACCGGCCGCATGATGTCCTGCCCCGGCAGGTGATAGGCTGAGCTCACTGTCATGTAAGAAGCCGACCAGAGCTTTTTCTGTATATAGGGCGGTATGAGGGCTCATTTATTTTGCGCCATCATCTGTACTTTTTAACGATACCACATTTGCATATAAAAAACTTTTAGATAATTTTTGTATTCATTTTTTTGGGGAATAAAATGTGACAGCAGCATTTTTGGACTTAAAAAAAAAAAATAAATAAATAAAAAAAAATAAAAAATTACGTTTTACGCCGTTCAAGGTACGGGATCATTAACATTATATTTTAATTGGACATTTACGTACGCGGCGATACCAAATATGTTTTATAGAAAAAAAAATTGTACGCTTTTTGGGGGTAAAATGGGAACGACGGACAATTTTTATTGGGGGAGGGGATTTTTCACTTTTTTTTACTTTTAATTTTTACTTTTAATTTTTACATTTAAATATTATTATTATTTTTTTTTACACTTATGTCCCCATAGGGGACTATCTATAGCAATCATTTGATTGCTAATACTGTTCAGTGCTATAGATAGGACATAGCACTGATCAGTATTATCGGCGATCTTCTGCTCTGCTCGATCTCAGACCAGAGCAGGAGATGCCGGGAGACTGACAGAGGCAGGTGAGGGGACCTCCGTCCGCCATTAGAGATGATGGGATCACCGCAGGAGCGCTGCGGGCGATCCGATCATCTATTTTAACGTGTGCATTGCCGCAGATGCCGTGATCTGTACTGATCACGGCATCTGAGGGGTTAATGGCGGACATCCGCATGATCGCAGATGTTGGCCATTACCAGCGGGTTCCCGGCTGCTGATACCAGCCGGAACCTGCCGTGTATGACACGAGTAGCACTCCGATGCTCGCGGTCATACATAGGACGTAAATGTACGTCCTGGTGTGCGAAGTACCGCCAAGCCAGGACGTACATTTACGCCCGTGGTCATTATGGGATATATATTATGTTCTGGGGGCACTATAAAAATTAAGACAAAATGCATACTCTCCTACCTGTTC
Organism: Hyla sarda; assembly: GCF_029499605.1. NCBI lineage: Eukaryota > Metazoa > Chordata > Amphibia > Anura > Hylidae > Hyla > Hyla sarda. The sequence goes on from NC_079190.1 coordinate 156,768,876, forward strand.
TTGTAGCTTCCACTGTGACATCATCCGGTCCCCCATTCGCTACTCCACTACCTATTTTCTATACAGACTCCCCTTTGCAGTGATTGTCTCTGAGGCCAGTGATTGGCTGTGTAAGCTGTCAATGCAGAGATGAGTCTGTGTTAGAAATTGGAAGCGGAACGATTCGCAGGAGAACGCATGTAATAACAGTGAAAGTTGCAGGGGACCCAGGTATTGTGCCAATAGGACTACAAGAGTGCACCTCATTTGTGTGCCGCAATAGACATCCTCACATCGTCAACCAGACAGACCGGAATTGACGTCGGAAACCATAGAAGAAAGGGCCATAGAGAAAAACCTGTGGTCAACACTTCACGTTGCCACTTGGCCAATTGGTGGCTGAGGCAGAAGACACCAAGCACTGCGGTGACCGCAGTGTGCAATTATGGTGGCAGTCTTTAGTATAGTTTTATATGTATTTTGATTCTTATAGAGATGCCTAAGGGAAACCTGCCAGAAAAAAATCTATACCAAAATCCCCTTCCCAACAAAAAGCACTAAAATGCTTAAGTAGTCCTTTTAGCCTTCAATTAAACATCTGGCTATAAAGAAAATTGTAATAAAAAAAAAAAAGCACTAATGTGCTGTTTTTCACCAAAATGCTGTGTGTGTGAACCCAGCCTTGTTCTGATTATAATGGAGCATTAGTAGACTCTATTAGGCGGTAATGACTTTTGCCTGTAAAGTGTAGCTGCTCTTATGTGGCAGTAATAATAAAAATAGGTGTAATCAGTGTTCCTGAATACCTTGCCACCATTGGAAGGAGTTGCGAATTAGTCCTTATGCTGTAGCCCACAGGTACTGAACGTGTATGCAGCTAATGAGAACACTTCTTGGTGCCATATGTCAATTGTTGGCGTCTTGTTTGTGTGTATAGACTCCTCAGTAATTATGCTCATTGTGAAGTGATTGCATGTTTCATGCTTCCAGGGTAGTTATTACCTCCGCACTGACATTACGCTGGGTAAGCCCAAGTAGGTATTAGCTTTCATTAATTATAGAAGGCATATCTTGTTCCCTTCACATACTCATTTTAGTGACTCGGGCTGGGAAGAAGTGAAGTGACCAGTCCTCTAATGAAAACTGGCTAAACTTACAAAAAACCTGAAAGCCTGGAAATGTTAACAAGAAATAAAAGTAGCTGTAATTTGCTGTATAACCAATGTTCTAACATAAAGTGGTTGTTAGCTGAAGCGTTATGTAACAGTGTATGCTTAACAGTGGTTAAAATGGTTCTCTGTGGTTTTCAAATCGCACAGATGAACAGGCCTGGATGGCAGTTTGTGTACAGGTGACTGCTGTTTCATGTTGTATGCGCTTGCGCAGGTCTGTAGAATCGCAAATCAGCTGTCATCTGTGTACAAACTGGTATCCATGCCTGTCCAACTGCCTGAGGTGAACCCCCACAAGATCAACTTATGGTGAGTGCTAGAGCTGTACGGTATGACCAAATATGTGTATCACTGTATTTTTGTAACTTATGGCGGTTCCACGGTATATAACTGTGTTTGTCTCCCCCCCCCCAAATCATGTGGCCAGCGAGCGCTGTTCGGCTCCCCCCCCCCCCCCCCGAATTATCAGCCCATCGCTGCGCTGTCCCCATCGGGGAACTAATCACATGTCACCTGCAAGCGCTTCCCTCCTCTTTCTTCTGTTTGTTGCGGGCCACCGGTGCTGGAACTCGGTACTGTACGCTGTATCCCTATGCTCGGGCTGCAAAAGATAAACAAAATAAACGTTAACTCACCTTCCCCCATTGGAGAGCCGTCGGCCTATCTCCGGCCGCAACGATGTTCTGCCTCGGCCTGTGATAGGTTGAGCGCACTGTCCTGTAAGAAGCCGGCTTCTTACATGACAGTGCGCTCAACTGATCACCGGCCGAGGTGGAACATCGCTGAAGCCTGTGATAAGCTGATGGCTCTCCGACATTTTCATCCCCAGGAAGCAGGTGAGGCCGGTACCGGACCAACGGGAGGTGAGTTAAAGTTTTTGTTTATCTTTTGCAGCCCGGGCATAGGGATACAGCATGCAGTAGTTCCAGCGCAGGCGGCCTGCAATAAACAGGAGGACAGCGCTTGCGGGTGACATGTGATTAGTTCCTTGATTTGGGATCAGTGCAGCGCTAGGCTGATAATTCATTCATTAACGAGGGGGAGGGGCCCAACCGGTATTGCGTTATGGGAAAAATTCATATCGTGCAGGACAAAAATTTCGGTAACCGGTATACCACCCAGCACTAGGGAGTGCCATTCTCGTTTCTTGTATTGTGAAACTAAACTGAAATAGTCCATAAGATTTTATTAAACTTTATAGAAACCTTACATTGCTCAGTACTGCTCTGTAATAACTTTCATGGTGCTTCTGCTTCTTAGGGTATTGAGACCTAGGCGAGCCAATCCCCCTATTCTGTGTGTATGCAGTGCTTTAAAGCAATCATAGAGGCTAGGCCATGAAAAATTAGATATGAAGCCTTCAGAACAGAAATGTCTTTAAAAATTTCATATTCTAATTATATAATGGCTATAGTGCTGCATTTCATGTACACATGCATGGCAGCTTAGTCTGAAAAGTTACCTGAAACAGTATGTATGTTTTAAGCAACCTTATGTCACTGTTGGCTCTGAGGTGCCAGACACTTGTAGTGAGTGTTAGATCTCACCCTACTGCTTGATTTGCACCTTATGCTGCTTAATACTGCTCCATAATGTTCTCTGCGATGCTGCTGCGTCTAAGGTTGTGGAATGTTTGGGAGCCATCATAGAGGTTAGGCTTCACCCACTAGATCAAATAGAACTCAAAATTACAGATGACATATGCAGACTAGAAATCTGTGAAAAATACATGCCATATACAAGGTATATAATGGCTAGAAACAGTGCTAGTCCTTGTATACACACAATGGACAGCTTACCTGAAAAGGTATGTTTAAAAGTTTAACCCCTTAAGGACTCAGCCCATTTTGCCCTTAAGGACTCAAAAACGAAAACGTAAAAATTAAATTGTCTTCCTCCTCTCCTTCTAAAAATCATAACTTTTATATTTTCATCCACAGACTAGTATGAGGGCTTGTTTTTTGCACCACCAGTTGTCCTTTGTAATGACATCACTCATTATATCATAAAATGTATGGCGCAACCAAAAAACACTATTTTTGTGGGGAAATTAAAAAGAAAAACGCAATTTTGCTAATTTTGGTAGGTTTCGTTTTCACGCCGTACAATTTACGGTAAAAATGACGTGTGTTCTTTATTCTGAGGGTCAATACGATTAAAGTGATACCCATTATTACATACTTTTATATTATTGTTGTACTTAAAAAAAAAAAAAAAAAAAAAAAAAAATCACAAACTTTTTAACCAAATTAGTACGTTTTTATAATCCCTTTATTTTGATGACCTATAACTTTTTTCATTTTTCCGTATAAGCGGCGGTATGAGGGCTAATTTTTTTGTGCCATGATCTGTACTTTTTTTTGATACCACATTTGCATATAAAAAACTTTTAATAAATGTTTTATAATTTTTTTAAATAAAATGTATAAAAAAAAGTAGCAATTTTGGACTTTTTTTTTTTTTTTTTTTTTTTTTACGTTCACGCCGTTCACCGTAAGGGATCATTAACATTTTATTTTAATAGTTCGGACATTTACGCACGCGGCGATACCAAATATGTCTATTAAATAAAAATTTTTTTACGCTTTTTGGGGGTAAAATAGGAAAAAACGGACGTTTTACTTTTTTATTAGGGGAGGGAATTTTTAACTTTTTAACTTTACATTTTTTTTCCTTGAATAGTCCCCATACATAGAACAGATCAGTGTTATCGGTCATCTTCTGCTCGATCTCAGACCAGAGCGGGAGCCGGACAGAGGCAGTTGAGGGGACCTCCGTGCGGCGTTCTGAATGATCAGATCCCCGCAGCAGCTGGCCCGTACGTGGAAAAATAAAAAAGTTAGGCTGGGTTCACATCACGTTTTCTCCCATACGGGAACGCATACGACAGGGGAGAGCTAAAACCTCACACTCCCGTATGCCTTTCTATGCGCTCCCGTATGTAATTCATTTCGCAGTGAAACGTTCGGTTGGCTAATTTTTGCGCCGTATGCGCTTTTACAACCGGACCTAAAACCTTGGTTGACGGCGCAAAAATTAGCCGACCGAACGTTTCACTGCGGTCGGCTCATTGAAATGAATTACATACGGGAGCGCATAGAAAGGCATACGGGAGCGTGAGGTTTTAGCTCTCCCCTGTCGTATGCGTTCCCGTATGGGAGAAAATGTGATGTGAACCAGCCCTTATAGGGGTTAGAAGATGAGAATTTTTAACATATACATTTTCCTGCATGTAGTTATGATTTTTTTCCGAAGTACGACAATATCCAACCTATATAAGTAGGGTATCATTTTAACCGTATGGACCTACAGAATAAAGAAAAGGTGTTATTTTTACCGAAAAATGTACTGCGTAGAAACTGAAGCCCCCAAAATTTACAAAATGACATATTTTCTTCAATTTTGTCGCACATTGAATTTTTTTTCCGTTTCGCTGCAAAGTAGAATTGGTGGCGCAAAAAAATATGCCATCATATGGAATTTTATGTGCAAAATTGAAAGCGTAATGATTTTTAGAAGGTGATGAGGACCACCAGGGATGGTTATTGGTTATAAGAAACCTTCAGACGCCGCTGTCAACTTTGCGGCAGCTCCCAGCATCTGAAATCAGCCTGGGGCTGTCGGGTATGGAGCTGGCTCGAGTCAGGAGCCCGCTCTGTACACCCTGAGTGCCGGTGTGAGGTGTAGACTTGCGTCCCATGCACCTCACACTGGCGTTATAAAAATAAAGTCGGTCTGGCCGTGCTAGCCTGATACAGGGCTAAATGTATGAAAAATTCACCTGCCCGGAACTACATGTCCCGGGCATCGGGCGATAGGATTTCCACATCTCTGAACCTATACAGACAACCACCTGTACCCCCCTATTGGCAAACCCGACGATCCTCACCACCAATTAACCGGACCGCAAGGATCACACAAGAGCATGCTCCCGGGACTGCACGCATCCTGCTGGCTAGCGAATGTCTCCTTGGTAAAAACCTATGTCTGACAGCCATACTCCAGGACAGTGCTGGTAAGAGGCACAGTGTGTCAAACCCCCCAACCCACTCAAATACCTGCAGTGACTTTCTCCGTGCCGCCAGGGTAGAGTGGTCCACTATTGAGGGGTCTCCAGCGCTTCAGAGCTCAGCAGTCACATACATCCAGAGGATTACAATAAGAGACTATTTACTATCCCACTCACTATTCTCTATCCCTGCTCCGCCAGGGTAGAGTGGGACACACACGAGGAGTTTTCCAGTGCCGCAGAGTGCACTATTCCTGCAGACATAGCTCTACCTAGCAATCACTTACCGCCATGTTGCCGCACACAGTATCTCCTTAAGATATGCCTCTACACAGAGACATTGTTGCTAAATTGTGAGACATTGTATTCTCTACCAGTACAGCACGACCTCTGTGTATGCACCTATAGCGCTACTGATAATTTGCCAGTTGGGATACCGGTACATATAAGCCAGTGTTTCCCAACCTTTTTCAGCTCTGGGCACCCCTCTGAATAAATTTTTTTTTTTTCGTGGAGCACCCCGACCGAAGTTGACGAGCAAAAATAAAAAAAAAGAAAATCTTTTCTTCTCCATCTGGCCCGGCCATTATGACAGTTTCTTCCAGCCACAATTCTTCAATGTTAAACCTGCAAAACAAACCTATTAGGCTCCGCACTTTTTTTTTTTTTTTTTTTTTTTACATGGTGACAGAGGGGTGTAGAGGAGTGTACATGGGCGACAGGGCTGTACTGTAGAAGAGTGAACATGGGTGGCGGGGGCATAGGGGGGGGGGGACAGGAGTGACAAGGTGGTAACGGGTGGACAGGGGGATGGACATGGGTGAAAAGGATGTGGTCAGAATGGTGGACAATGGAGGGTGGACATGGGTGATGGGAGTGGACATGGGCGACAGGGATGGACAGGGAGGTGGACAAGGCAGACATGGATGACCGGGGGGTGTTGGATGGACAGGTTGAGAAGGGGTAACAGAGGGGTGGAAAGGGTACAGTACCTCAAGCAAGCGGGCATGGGAATCTGGCGCATGGGAATCCGGCGCAGCTTGCAGTTCCACAGCACAGGAATCCGGCATCTTATAGTTGTAGCAGGGCACCATTTTCGGCTCGCTGCGCCGCAAGGGGGACTCTGTACGCAGGCTTCCCCTTTGCAGCGCCGTGAGTCATAGGCATGCAGGCCCGGCGGGACATTTAAAAAAATAAAATAAAAATTCATCGTGATTTGTCTGATGTAAGGGCCCTACAAAGGACACCAGCATCATTGTTATGTTTTAATTCAATTTACTGGACAAACAATATTTTTTCATTTTATATCGTATACCTATTATACTGGTTCAAATTAAACCCAGGCTTGAGGAAAGTGTACTCCCACTATTTATATACTTTATTTCTTAGCCACTGATTTTCTGTTTGCAATATTTTTATCTCTTAAGATTTACTACCTCATCCTCCACCGCACTTATTCTCTCTTCTGCTTCTCCACATCTGGACCAGATATTAGGGCATTTCTAAGTAGAGAGATTTCAGAACTGATAGCCCCCCCCCCCCCCCCACCACCACTGAGGTATTCCATTTCTCAATGGCTGACATAACTCCTGCAAGCCAAGGGGGAGGCTCATCCACCTGTTTCTCTTCCTTTCCCCCCATACTTTTGTCTAGATTTTTCTTCCACGGGGCTTAAGTATTAATAATTTTTTTTTCTTTGTCCTGTTTTTTTCCTTCACTGGGCTAGCGGGATTTCTTTTTTTGGGGCCTTTATTTTCCTCTTCCTCTCAGCTCTATCTAGCTCTTTATCTGTAATATAAGACTTAAATGTGTAGTTTCACAGACAGCTCCACTGTTGGAGTCTTTGTAGAGACTTTCAGTCCTTATATTTTGCCTCGCTCTGTCTTCCAGTTCTTTTCTATCCTTTTATAGGATGGTCAGTCAACTAAGGTACTGGGTGGGCCTTTTTAGTCAAGGTAGCGGGTAAAGGTAGGTAGCTTATTTATTTTGATAGATTCCACACTACGGCTAGAAAGTCTTTCCCAGAAGATATTGTCATTTAAGAAAGTACGTTTTTCCTTGTTTTGATCCTCTGCAGCCCATCAGTACTTTAAGGGGATCTAATATAGTGGGCCTAGACAGGGCGGAGTGTTTTGCTAGTTAATATACGGCTGTATGTCACTTTAGCTGGTAGAGGAGTTGAAAAATTTGTACTCAGTTAAATACTGTAAAGATGTTAATTCCAACACTTTTCAATCTCCAATAAATATTGCTACCATAAACTCTCCAGTCAGTAGTTATTTACAATCTCTCCAGAGAATCACACACTGCCCAGTTCAAATATGGGTTACACAAGGCATTTTATTTTCTCGTATACAGACCAGTGGGTGGAGATAATTTAACTTGGCGTGTTTCTCCGAAAATAGGACCGGGTCTTATATTACCTTTTAGCCACAAAAAATATTTAAACTATTTTCAGGGTAGGGCTTACTTATTTACAGTACGGTATGCACATTCAACATGGCGGTTCCACGGTATTTACACCCCCCCCCATCATTATCATGTGATGGGCGCAGCTCTGAAGCCCAACGTCCCTCCCCCCCCCCCCCCCGCCAGTTTATCAGCCCAGCACTCCACATCGGGGTAATAATCGTTTGTCACGCGCAAGCGCAGCTTCTCTTCCCCCCCCCCCCCCAAATAATGATCGCCCGCTGCGCTGTATCTATTCCTATGCCCGGGCTGCAAATAGAGTATTACAAAACAAACTTTAACTTACCGTACCTTCGTCCTCCGTTCCCCCGTTGCTAAGGCACCGGCCTCATGGTCCCTCCACTGTTATCGCTGCTTCCTGGTGTTGGGATGTCACAGAGCCTTCAGCCTATCACCGGCCGCAGCGATGTCCCGCCTCGGCCGATGATAGGCTGAGCCGACTGTCATGTAAGAAGCAGGCCGGCATCTTACATCACAGTGGGCTCAGCCGATCATCGGCAGAGGCGGGACATAGGCTGAAGTCTCTGTGATATCCCAACACCAGGAAGCAGCGATAACAGCGGAGGATAGTGAGGCCAGTTCCTTAGCAGCTGGGGGGAACGGAGGACGAAGGTAAGTTTAAGTTTGTTTTTTAATATTTGCAGCCCGGACATTGTCTAGGTCAGTGGTCTTCAACCTGCGGACCTGCAACTGTTGCAAAACTACAACTCCTAGCATGCCCGGACAGCCGTTGGCTGTCCGGGCATGCTGGGAGTTGTAGTTTTACAACATCTGGAGGTCCGCAGGTTGAAGACCACTAGCCTAGGTCTTATTTTCGGGGTAGGGCTTATATTGCAGCCCACCCCGATAATACAGCTAGGGCCTATTTTCGGGGTAGGGTGTATTTTCGGGGAAACACGGTAAGTATAAGCTGAGCAGTTGTTAACTCCCAGCGTTTTTAGTGTCCATTAAACAACACTGTTATAAAGGTATTCGATTTTATTTAACCGTGTATTTTCTTTGGTTTAACCTTCTGTGTCCCAACAACTCCCAGCAAACAATTCCCATATACAGGCTCTCCACCAGTTAGTATATCACATGCCACAGAAGTATCTCCTACTGCTGGGCGACTTCTCAAGCTCTAGCTTTTCAAATATATACTGTACAGGAGTTGAATCCAAACATTTTTTAGCTTAAGATATCGCTACCCAGACACTTCACACGTCACATTAAGGGATTTTCCCAAAAGTTATTAAAGTTTTATTAAATAATATACGTTTGTCCTTAGTTTAACCTTCTGTGAACCAGCAATTCCACCAAGCGGTTTTTCCACATCTTTTATTTACAGACTCTCCAGTAGGTAGTATATCGCACATCGCCAATATATCAGCTGCTGTTATATAGTTCATCAGACTCTGCCCATTCAAATTCCAATGTGGCCGGTCTGGGATACACAGTGTATTTCATATGCTCCTATAGAGATATATATCAAGTAAGCAGGTCAACAGATGAAAAGGCAGTTTAACTTGTTTAGGGATATATTGTGCAGACATTCAATTTTGACTATTTTAAACAACCATTGTATATACTGCAAACAGTCCGCATTTAGGGGTTTGTCCATAAGCTCCCATCAAAAAACTAACGAGCTCTGCACATTCAGATTCCAATGAAGAAAGTCTGGAAAGCACAAGATGCCTCTCAATATTCATATATAGCTGCTTAGCAAGTGGGAAATATCAGAGGGCAGACAAATCAGTACTATGGGGTATATTCTCCCCATTCCTGGCTTTACCTTCTTCCATCAGCCTATCTTCCCCCCCCCCCCCCCCCCCCCAGAGCCTCTCACACTCTGGGGCTTTCACTTCAGTTCAAATCTCCCGCTACCTGACTCTTGCTCCAGAGCTCCTCCACCTCTTCCAGCAGCTCCAGCTCTGATTCTGGCCTCAGTCCTGGCACCAGCTCCCTATCCGGTCCTCTCAGGTGTGCCTCAGACACCGGGGCTCTGAAGTTGTTGACCCCCCCTACGGCGGATGCGCCCACCTCGGGCTTACTGCCCGCAACGGACTGTCCCCATCAGCTCCAGACCAGCCAATAGGTTAGCAGTGGTGGTGGCGTGGGGGAGAAGAGGAGCCTCCTAACCTCTCCTCAGACGTCACTTCCCTTCTCTGTACAAAACACTTTACTGCTTTCAGAAATCTGCTGGTTGCCATTGGAAATGAACATCATGTTACTCTCTGACATGGGGCCTAGCAGCTTAGCTCTGTCATTTGATCTCCACAATGTTCTGCATTTTGGCATTAAAGAGTACCTGTCATCAAACCATATTTTGTAAACTAAGTCAGATTATATTCCCTATCTACTCCTAACACCCCTCCTGCCCTTTTTTTCGGGGCTTTAAAAAGCTCTGTATCATACCTTTCCCCTTGCTCACACTGCGTGAGCTCCGGCAGGAGTAAATGGGCATTCCCCAGCAGGTGTGACATCACTGAAGCCCGCGATAGCTGTGCCTCACCATGCTCTGCACACACTTCCTGAGTCTGGTCTCCTGCAAGGCCCAGGAGAAGACCAACTAACTGTTTGACTTGCATCAGGGAACAGAACAGAGCCACCTAGTGGCCATTTTTTTCAATCACATTAAAAACATACAAAGGTTGAGAATTTTAAAAGCAAGTAAATAGAAAAGTGTCTTATAATTACATAAGGAACAATATATTAAAAGTTTAGTTTGGTGAAAGGTACTTTTTTTAATACACCTCTTTAACCCCTTAAGGACGCAGGACGTAAATGTACGTCCTGGTGAGGTGGTACTTAACGCACCAGGACGTACATTTACGTCCTAAGCATAACCGCGGGCATCGGAGCGATGCCCGTGTCATGCGCGGCTGATCCCGGCTGCTGATCGCAGCTAGGGACCCGCCGGCAATGGCCGACGCCCGCGATCTCGCGGGCGTCCGCCATTAACCCCTCAGGTGCCGGGATCAATACAGATCCCGGCATCTGCGGGAGTTCGCGATTAAAATGAACGATCGGATCGCCCGCAGCGCTGCTGCGGGGATCCGATCATTCATAACGCCGCACGGAGGTCCCCTCACCTTCCTCCGTGCGGCTCCCGGCGTCTCCTGCTCTGGTCTGTGATCGAGCAGACCAGAGCAGGAGATGACCGATAATACTGATCTGTTCTATGTCCTATACATAGAACAGATCAGTATTAGCAATCATGGTATTGCTATGAATAGTCCCCTATGGGGACTATTCAAGTGTAAAAAAAAATGTAAAAAAATGTAAAAGTAAAAAAAAAGTGAAAAATCCCCTCCCCCAATAAAAAAGTAAAACGTCAGTTTTTTCCTATTTTACCCCCAAGAAGCGTAAAAAACATTTTTTATAGACATATTTGGTATCGCCGCGTGCGTAAATGTCCGAACTATTAAAATAAAATGTTAATGATCCCGTACGGTGAACGGCGTGAACGAAAAAAAATTTAAAAAGTCCAAAATTCCTACTTTTTTAATACATTTTATTAAAAAAAATTATAAAAAATGTATTAAAAGTTTTTTATATACAAATGTGGTATCAAAAAAAAGTACAGATCATGGCGCATAAAATGAGCCCCCATACCGCCGCTTATACTGAAAAATAAAAAAGTTATAGGTCATCAAAATAAAGGGATTATAAACGTACTAATTTGGTTAAAAAGTTTGTGATTTTTTTTAAGCGCAACAATAATATAAAAGTATGTAATAATGGGTATCATTTTAATCGTATTGACCCTCAGAATAAAGAACACATGTCATTTTTACCAGAAATTGTACGGCGTGAAAACAAAACCTTCCAAAATTAGCAAAATTGCGTTTTTCGTTTTAATTTCCCCACAAAAATAGTGTTTTTTGGTTGCGCCATACATTTTATGATATAATGAGTGATGTCATTACAAAGGACAACTGGTCGCGCAAAAAACAAGCCCTCATACTAGTCTGTGGATGAAAATATAAAAGAGTTATGATTTTTAGAAGGCGAGGAGGAAAAAATGAAAACGTAAAAATTAAATTGTCTGAGTCCTTAAGGCCAAAATGGGCTGAGTCCTTAAGGGGTTAAGGAGGGAACATGTGAGGGTGCATTCACATGATGTTCGTAGCCTCCTCGGCATGGATAAGTTGGCAAAATGTCATGCCAGTGTATTCCTGCATGGGTCCAATTGATTTCAGTGGCCCTAACGTAGTCAGCTAGTGACTACATTTTAGGTAATTTTTTAAGCATACACTTGTGTTACTTTGCCTGCTGCACTGTTGGGTTAGAGTCATAACTTGTATGTGATCAGCAATTGATCTGCAAAATCACTAGCAGACTACATTCAGGCCATTGACATCAATAGGGTCCATGTTTGCCTATGCACGGATACATCAGCCTGAGATTTATATACCTATCCGTGGCACGGAGGGCACAAACCTACAAAATATGGGAAGTATTTACAAAGCTACTTTTTTGTCAATTCCTGTTTGGAAAATACTGCACTATTCAATAGAGCTTTTAGAACCAAGGCCATGATCTCCCAGCACTGATCCTTCATTCTAACTATAGCCATGACTTTCTGATCTTCTGTCTTACAGGCGTTGAATGCGGAATAAATGTAGACGTTGACAAGCATCTTGAAATGGGGAAGAAGCTGTTAGCTGCCGGGCAACTGGCAGATGCTTTATCCCATTTTCATTCAGCTATTGGTGAGTATTGGACAGCTGATAAGGGTAATGCATGACCCCCATTGATTGTAGCTATAAAAATACAATAGGGACAAAAACTAACCTGTTATCCACAAACAATATTGGATCTGACAATGGAAATGTCAGTTTTGTTTGTCCTATTTATATAATGTTCCTCATTCTACCTTGTCCCTCTTAGTTTTAACGCTGCAGGAGCAATGACATTGAACAGTTTTACAAGTAAGAGAAGTAAAATCTATGTACTAACAATAATAAGAGAGACATAAAAATCCTTTTCTTGCTACTTTATATTTAAAACTGATACGGTAACTAGTTGTCATTTTCCACCGGCAGTATGACCGCTCGGAATTGCGCCGAGCAGTTGCCTATAGCAACCATTCAGATTGCTGTTTTTTATTTTTTTTAGAGGGCTTTAAAAAAAAAATAAATAAATAAATATGAAAGAAGCACTTGAATTGGCTTCTATGGGCAACTGGGCAACTTTTCCTCTGCAAAGGTTTTATTAAATCTCCTCATATGTGCACAGCTCCATACAGTGATATTCCAGTAGCTCAAATGAATGTATTCTCAGCTTCTCTGTGGATTTTGAGTGAGAGCTCCTTAAGCTATGTTCACACTTCCGGAATGTCTGCAAGGAAAATCTCCGTTTGGACATTCTAGAGACTGAGGGTGCTGGCATAAGATGCCGATGCTAAACCAGCACGGGAGTGTGCCGTTTCATAGACGGCTATGCATTTTGTGCGGAGTCAGTAGAAAGAATGAACAGGTTAATTTTTTTGCGGACATGGGGAAAACAGAATTTCCATGACAGAAACATCAACGAAACTCTGGAATCTCCGGCGGAATTCCGTGCGGAAATTCCGAGGTGGGATTACGGCCTTACTCTGTGAACCTTTTTTTTTTTTATACTTGCGTATTGAACTTGGTGTCTGTCTACACTTAGATTCATGGGTCTGCTTTACAGTGTAATGTTTGATGGCACTCAGCGTCTTTTTTTATTTTTTTTTAAGATGGTGATCCAGATAACTACCTGTCGTACTACAGAAGAGCAACAGCGTACCTGGCCTTGGGCAAATCTAAAGCTGCAATTCCTGATTTAAGTCGAGTGATTGAGCTAAAACCAGACTTTACATCAGTACGTAATGTAACCAAAGCTTAACTGCAGGGCAGGAAATATAACCCGCTCCTGAGTATATGTCTGTCTGTAATCGCAACTTCAGAAGGTTTAGACCTTTAAAGGGGTACTCCGCCCCTAGACATCTTATCCCCTATCCAAAGGATAGGGGATAAGATGTCAGATCGCCAGGGTCCCGCTGCTGCAGCACCCCGCTATCATTACTGCGCAGAGCGAGATCGCTCTGCACGTAATGACGGGTAATACAGGGGCCGGAGCATCGTTACGTCACGGCTCCGCCCATTGTGACGTCACGGCCCGCCCCCGTCAATACAAGTCTATGGGAGGGGGCGTGGCAGTCATCATGCCCCCTGCCATAGACTTGCATTAAGGGGACGGGCCGTGATGTCATGAGGGACGGAGCCATGACGTCACGCTGCTCCGGCCCCTGTATCGCCCGTCATTACGCACAGAGCGAACTCTCTCTGTGCAGTAATGATGGCGGGGTGCCGCAGCGGTGATCCCCGGGGTCCCCAGCAGCGGGACCGCAACGATCTAACATCTTATCCCCTATCCTTTGGATAGGGGAAAAGATGCCAGGGGCGGAGTACCCCTTTAATATGGGATGGAGAACTTTGCAGTTTTAAAGTAATGGCAGATGTGACTAAAATAAGATGTGGACTCTGCCTAACACTAGTAAAGCAGTCTACGGAATTTAACACAGTCACTAGTTCATACCGAAAGAGACCATTTTCCAGAACACATAATGGTATAAAAAGCATCTACTTTGTATCATGTTATCTGAATGCCTGAGCAAGGCCAAAGTCTGTTATTGAAGGGCTACGAATACATGTTTAAATGGTTCTCTTTGTAAAGGTGTAAAAGGGGGTGCTCAGCCTCTGGAACAAACTGTTCCGAACGCTGGAGCCGGGGGCTTGTGACGTCATAGCCCCGCCCCCTCATAATGTCACTCCTTACCCCCTCAATGCAAGTCTATGGGAGCAGGCGTGATGGCTGTCACACCCCCTCCCATACTTACATTGAGGGGGAGGGGCGTGACATCACAAGAGGGCGGGGCTATGACATCACAAGCCCCCCAGCTCCAGAGTTCGGACCAGTTTGTTCCAGATGCTGAGCAGCGGAGTACCCCTTTTAAGTTGTTGTTGTTAAATATTATGTTTCACTTGTTAGATGTCCTTGTTTATTGAAAAGTATTCTCCAGCATAATTTTCCTTGCCATGACATTTTAACACAGGAATCTGTAATAAGGTTACTACTACCCCTACAGTGAATTATATGGACATATCCAGTACACAGTTAATTTCTGGTTACATTGTTTGTACCCTGTTATTGTGGTGGTGATTTGTCAGTTGCTGTTTAGAGACTTTTCAACTTTTATTTTAGATTCTTTTAGTAAATAACTTTGCCATAGTCTAGTTAACTTTTTGCAGTGGTCATAAATTTATCACAAATGATTTGACACAAATCTACACCAGCCTAGGCCTGACTTACAAAACTGGCTGCGGACAGCATTTATACAAAGATGCACATTTGGCACAACAGGTTAAAAGGGTGCAGAAAAAGGAGGAACCATACAAAGTGGTGTAATAAAAATAAACCCTAAATGTCCTAGCACCATATGTATTACATGCCATACAACCATTTAATAAATTAGATGCATATGCACCCTTTTTTTTTTTTTTTTTTAATTCTTTTACATTTTTTATTTTTTATTTTTATTTTTTTACACAGGCAAGATTACAGAGAGGACAGATACTGTTGAAACAAGGCAAACTGGATGAAGCAGAAGAAGACTTTAAAAAAGTGGTAAGTTTACTGCTAAGCACAAATGGACTGGTCAGCTGAGCAAACCTGTGCCACAAGTTAAGGTGGCCATACTGTCAGCTGCATATGGGGCTGTCCTGACTTCACACTCTTTTGGCAGAAGTTGGGGGAGAAAAGGATCAAAAATTTGGATTTCAACTTGCACTAACCTTTTGTTGTTTATACCAGTGTATTCCAAACGGTGTGTCTCCAGCTGTTGCAAAACTACATCTCAGCATGCCTGTACAGCCTTTTGGTGTTGTAGTATTGGAAGACACACTGGTCTATAGAAATAAGCTGCCACCAGAGAGGTGTCTGGCAACAACTCTTCTCGGAACACATGCATGTTATGTCAAGCTCAGGGGGCTGGTGTACGGGGTCAGGAGGATTATCTGCCACCTAAATGGGCATTAGACTGACAATTAATGTGTATGGGCATCTTCTAGATTGGGATTACATCAACCTTAAAGGGCACGGCCAGTGCTCCGATCAATGTCTATGGGGCTCCCCAACATTGCGGAGCACTGAACTTGGAAATGTGGCTATGTTCAGAAGCCCCATAGATAATGGATGGAGAGCCGGCTACTCACACGAGGTGTTCCCCGTTCACTCCTAGGACAATTTTTCTTTGGATTGTTGGGTGGGTGTTCCAACAGTTGGACCCCCCCCCCCCCCTACTGATCAGCATGTTACCCTCTATCCTGTGGATGAGGGATAAAATGCTGTGCTGCAAATAGCCCTGTAAAAGCTAGATTATACTGGGATATTAGTATGAGATTCACATTTTGAACAGAATTACAGTATACACAGATCTCTTCACAATGGTTTGTCTTATCACTGAGGATCCTTGAACTAATTGAAAGATAATTATTATAATTTTTTAAAATTCTTGTCAATTGTGCTAGTGTAGAGCATTGACATCAGCCTGTCTGTTGAGGAAGACAAGAAGTTCCATTCAGTTGCACAGCATATGTATTAGGGGGAACCATTGTTTCCCATTTTAAAGTCCTTTTTCATTTTTGCTGGCAGAAGTAGATTCCATCTGAAAAATGTTTACCCCCCTTGTCAGGTTGTTAAAAATTCTGTTTCTGTAGCAGAGTGAGTATATGAAATATTGTAGAATGAACGAATAGGCAAAATAGAAGTACGGTAGAATGGTCATATATGGGGGAATGACCTATAATGGGATGTCCAATGTGTAGGAAACGTGCAAAAATTAGACAAATTTACTATGTGATATGTTCTATTTTGGCGCAATGTCCTCTCATAACATGTATACCCTGCATACTATAGAATACGTTTGCAGCTACTTTTTGTGTTTAGCTTAATCTGACCGTCATACATGCTACTCTCTATAAAACAACCTCTTTTCTCACCGCATGTGGTATGCTACGTTATTTTTCCTCTTTGGCTGTAAACGGCTTGGAACCCTAACTGAGCACCCACGAATAAATACCGTATTTATCACAAGAATAAGTGTTTTTATTGTTGTGATACGTCTGGGCTTTACCTAATTCCTAATAACAGAAACTTAACATTCTGGTCACTTTGAAGCTTCAGGAAAGCTAATGAACTTCTTTCATCTGATGCTATGAGTTGATATTGTCTGTTTTTACTTATGTCTGATCATTTAATGGTTATTGACCATTTAATGGTTATTGATCTGGAGTGTTTTCAGGAGACAAAACTAGAGGTAAAACAAGAAAAATAAAGCTTCTATTTTTTTCTTCCCTGTAGTCATTTCACCATTTTCTTAAAAAACATTATCACAGAACCAAAAGGTGGTGGTGATGGTCCTGGTCCTTTTGTGCCCACCACAGCAGACATCACGGAGCAGAACAGATCTCTAAAGTCTTCAAACAAGCCATTATCATGGGGAAAATTCAATATCCTCACTTTAAAATTCTCCATTAAAGGACAACCCAATACACCGGGTTATAGTGTGGGTGACCAGGAATCCAAAGAGGTGTCACTTACTATAATCGGTGCTGTGCTTCCCAAAATATTGGCTGGAGAATTTGCACGCAGGAGGCGGGACCCCTCTGGCTGGCCACACCTGCCTCTTTCGTCTTCTCAATCAGCCGTCCCCTTAGTTAGCGTATTCATATTCTGGGACCTCACGTCCTAGTAACGTGAGTTGCATGAGCGCTGCGCTCTGTCAGGCAGTTTACATACAGCTCTCACAGGACTGCTTTCAGCAGTCAGAGCTCAGGACATTAGAGCTGTATGTAAACTGCTGGCGCATGTGGCCTACCGATGCAGCGCTCACGTGACATGTGACTTGCGTTACTAGGAAGTGGAGGTGCAGAATATGAATATGCTAACTAAGGGGACGGCTGATTGAGAAGACTGAAAGAATCAGGGGCAGCCAGCCGGCGGGGCCCCGCCTCCTGCGCATAACTCCCTGAATTCAGAAGGGGAACTTCGCCAGCCAATATTTCGAGAACCACAGCACCGATTATAGTAAGTGACCCCTCTTTGGATTCCTGGTTACCCACACTATATAAACCAGTGTATTGGGTTTAGTGTGGATGATCAAGGTGACAGTTTTCCTTTAAACATGCCCCTGTTAGTCGAGGGCTGAGTGTCCTATTACACAACTAGGTCACACAGCCATTCTGCTCAGACCTCCAGCATGTCACCACATCAGAAGTGACACCGGTAGAGGAGGAGGGGAATCTCCAGACAATTACATGGAATAAGAACAGACGGCTGGGAAATGTCTTCCTGCTTTTTCTGATATTCAGTTTAGAAAGGTTTGTGTAACTCCTTCTCATTTGTGTGTAGAGATGACTTTATAGGCAACACCTTATTTTCTCAACAATCTCAGCAATATCTAGTCTCTTTATATGGCTAGTGGAATGAACCAGACCAAGGTTTCAAAATCAGCCACAGGAGATCTTTGTAGATTAAACCCTTAAAGGTTTTTAAATCAACTGGTGCCAGAAAGTTAAACAGATTTGTAAGTTACTTCTATTTAAAAATCTTAATCCTTTCAGCTGCTGTATGTTCCAGAGGAAGTTCTTTTCTTTTTGAATTTCTTTTCGATCTGTCCACAGTGCTCTCGGCTGACACCTCTGTCCATGTCAGGAACTGTCCAGAGCAGGAACAATTGCCCTTAGCAAACCTTCTGCTCTGGACAGTTCCTGACATGGACAGAGGTGTCAGCGGAGAGCACTGTAGACAGACAGAAAAGAAATTAAAAAAGAAAAGAACTTCCTCTGTACTAAACAGCAGCTGATAAGTACTGGAAGGATTAAGATCTTTAAATAGAAGTAACTTACCAATCTGTTTAACTTTCTGGCACCAGTTGATTTAAAAAGAAAATAGTTTTCCACCGGAGTACTCCTTCAAGGACTCTGCCCATTTTGGCCTTAAAGAGTACCTGTCATCAAACCATATTTTCTAAACTAACTCAGATTATATTCCCTAACTACTCCTAAGGCTAAGTTTTCACTTGTTTTTTTTTTCTGGCAGTTTTTGGAAAACTGACACCGCTTTTTTTGAGCCAAAGTCAGAAGTGGATCCATAAGAGACAAGTGTAAGTCCTTCCTTTATATGTCCCATTCCTTTTGAATACACTTCTGGCTTTGGCTCAAAAACTGCAGTGGCAGATCTCCAAAAACTGCCAGAAAAGAAACCAAGTGGAAACTTAGTTTCTGAGCTTTAAAAAGCTCTGTATTATACCTTTCCCCTTGCTCACATTGTGTGAGCTCCCGGCAGGAAAAAGTGGGTGTTCCCCAGCAGGCGCAACATCACTGAAGTCTGCGAGAGCTGTTCCTCCCCATGCCCTGCACCCACTTCCTGAGTTTATTCTCCTGCCAAGCTGGGAGGAGACCAAACTAAATGTTTGACTTGCGGCAGAGAACAGAATAGAGCCACCTAGTGGCAGATTTTTCAATCACATTAAAAACATATAAAGGTTCAGAATTATAATTACATAAGGGACAAAATATTAAAAGTTTAGTTTGGTGACAGGTATTCTTTAAGGACACAGACAGTTTTATTTTTTCATTTTCGTTTTCCCCTCCTCATCTTCTAAAAAAATCATAACTCTTTTATATTTCCATCCACAGACCCATATGGGGCTTGTTTTTTTCACAACAAATTGTCCTTTGTAGTGACACCTCTCATTTTACCATAAAATGTATGGCACAACCCAAAAAATATTATTTGTGTGGGAAAATTGAAAATTGCAATTTTGCACATTTTTGAAAGTTTTTGTTTTCATACTATACACTTTGTGGTGAAAATTACATGGTTTTCTTCTGTGGGTCAATACAATTATAATAATAGGCATGATCACATGCTCTTCTATTATTGTGCTGCTTAAAAAAAAATCTCAAACTTTTTTTTTTAACTCAAATTAGTATGTTGACCACCTATAACTTTCTAATTTTTTTAGTATACAGGGCTGTATGAGGGCTAATTTTTTTTTTTTGTGCGCAGTGGTCACCGTACAAGATCATTAACAACATTTATATTTTGATAGTTTTAGCATTTACGCATGCGGTAATACCAAATGTGTTTTTGTTTTTTTTTACACTTTTTGGGGTAAAATGGGGGGGGGGGGGGCGTTTTCAAATTTTTAAAAAACTTATTACACTTTTTATGTCCCCCCCCCCATAGGAGTCTATTTATAGCAATTGTTAGATGGCTAATACTGTTCGGTGCTATGCATAGGCATAGCCCTGATCAGTATTATCTGCGGTCTTCTTCTCTGGTCTGCTCAATGTCAGACCAGAGAAGACCCTGGGATGATGGCTGGAGCAGGTTAGGGGACCTTTGGTCACTGTAATGCTGCAGATGCCGTGATCTGTATTGATCACGGAATCTGTGGGGTTTATAGCGGACATCAGCGCGGTTGCTGATGTCTTCCGTTACCGGCAGGTCCCTTGCTGCTGATAGCAGCCGGGACCTGCCATTCATGATGCGAGCACCGTAAATGTACGTTCTAGTGCGTTAAGTACCAGGTCACCATGACGTACATTTACATCCTGTGTTCTTAAGGGGTTAAGAAAAAAGGGGTGGATGACTATCCTATTCTCAATTTAGAGATTTTTACGTCTTTTACATTTTGGGACTGCGAATAACACTGTCCTATAGTTTTCTTTCCGCATATTTAAAAACTATGCTGTTGCCTTAAAGAACCACTGCTCTGTCCGGCTTTGCTGGGACACGGGAAACCACAGGAAAAGAAGGGACATGCTCTTATTTTCCATGCGGTTATGCTCTGAAGATACTATTGAAATCGGTGAGAGCTTCAGGACCAGCCTCTCTGTGCTAGGCTTATTGATAATCTTGGCACACGAAGCACAGTTGTGTATTTTGCCTTGTTTGTACGTACCCTGATGCAGGTAGTTTCCTTAAAGGGGTACTCCACTGCCCCAGCGTTTGGAACATTTGTTCCTAACATTTGGAGCGGGGTCGTGACATCACGCCAAGCCCCCCAATGCAAGTCTAAGGGAGGGGGGCGTGGTGTCCGCCATGTCCCCTCCCATAGACTTGCCACGCCCCCCGAGGAAGCTCGTCTGTGGGGAAACTATCATTGGGTTGGGTAGGTATGGTCTGGCACCCTTTCTGGATTACTCCTTTTGCTAATGCTGGAGTTTATTTACCTCTGTTCCATATCTTCTTTTTGCTGTGTGCAATTTTGTATTGTGGTTCTTTTATTTCAATTCTGTATCCAGAATTAGGGGCCCTCCATACCTATCTTCTCTCCTGTAACATGTATAGATCAATGGTCTCATCACACTGGCAGGGACATTTCCTGATGTCTAGCGCTTGTTTTTAGACTGTTCACATTCAGGATGTAAATCCTCTGGCACTTACAGGTCATCTCACAGGTTTTTCCCTTGATGTCCCATCTTTTGGAGGACACAGGCACTTCAATATCTTTATAGACCACATTCTTGGCACGATCTTGAATGTTTAGGTCACATAGGGCATGGCATGTTGCCTTTTCATAGGATGCTAAAACTTCCAGGAGAAATCTCTACAGCAGAAGGTTCCTTGATGATCTGAGCCAATAGACATTACAAAGGATCCCATTGATATCAAGGAGACTCAGCTTTGTAAAGAATATCACTTTCCAAATAGAAATGCAGCATTAAACCTGGTGCGTGTATACAGAAACTTTATGGATACTTTACAAACGTTATTGGCATTACATTCTAATCATTTATATTTTGTATGAACTCCATAGCATAACATTGATCAGGTTGTTCCATAAATTCAGTATAGAATGGGATAGAAACCTGGTACTTTCTGCTCTGATTTCATGGTTTACAGACTTTCTGAAGACTTGTACTGATAGTTGATAGTATTATATGTACTAGGGGTGTAAGAAAAAATTGATTCACTCGATTATCGTGATTTTTCATTTGGCGATACTGTATCGATTCAAAATATTTTTGAATCGATCTTTTTAGGGATGTGGAATATGTATCTCCCGACGCCCAGGGACCTGCAGTTCAGGGCGCCGGGCAGGTGAATTTTTCCGGCTCGTGCAAGCAGGGCCGGACCTGATAAGTGCGGCGGGGCTCTGGGTGTATGGAGTGAGCTCCCGACTCCCGCCTGCTCCGTACTCTGCGGCCCCTGGCTGATTTCAGTAGCCGGGGCTGCCACTAATAGCCAGCATGTGGCACTCAGCAGTCTGTATTGAGCGGGCTCCGGACTCCTGCCCATTCCATACTCTGCAGGTCCCCACTGTTTTCAGTAGCCAGGGGCCGCCGCTAATAGCAAGCATGCGGCTGGCTATTAACCCTTTAGATCGCCGCTGTCAAAGCTGATATCTGCATCTAAAGGGACCTGTGAATGATCCCTGGTGGGGTGGATCCCCCCCCTGCAGCGAGATCGTGGGCGGGCGATCCATTGTGGAGGTAGCTGGAGGGCTTACCTCAGCTTCCTGCTGTCCCACGGCTCTGTCATTGATAGAGCCTGGCTTGACTAAGCTCTATCAATGGATCACAGATCAATGGAGTTCAATAGAACTCAATTCATCTGTCTGAGGAATCTGATTCCTCTTAAAAGTCTAAAGTGTATAAAAAAAAAAGTTTTATTAAAAGTGTAAAACACACATCAACCCCTTCCATATTAAAAGTTCAAATCACCCCCCTATTCCTATATAAAAACATGTAAACATAATAAAAATATATTTGGTATCACTGCGTGCGTAAAAATCACAATATCGTTTTTGAGACAGAATCGGGATATATCGTCTCCTAAACAGAATCGGGATATATTGTATCGCCAAATTCTTGCCGATTCACACCCCTAATATGTATGGAGACATGGAAGCTTTGTCATGCTAGGGTCACGTATCATTCTGGTGTACATAGGAAAAATGTTTGGTTAAAAATGGATGTAATTTCACAAATTCACTGCAGATGGCGCCAAAACCCAATTTGCCGTACAGTATAGTGTTCTGCAGACTGCTGCAGTGCGTGCCATAGCGATAAGCTGTAGGCTGATAAATCTCTTATTTCCAGTGACCTATAGTGATAACAGGTCTCTATAAGCTGTACTATAGTCACAAATCCAATTATAGCAGCTGTTAAGATTTCTATTTATGAGGGGGGCTGAAAAATCTAATTCTGCCCTTTTATTGTTGGATTTCTTTTATGATTCGCTATATTCCCTCCGGACTAGGAAACCAACTTATTTTGGAAATATTTATCATGAATAAATGATGACGTTTTAATGGAAGTGCTGCCAGTGTTTTACTGTTTGGAGGGAATATTTGCTTGTATGTGGATCATTGGGACATCCCATAGAGAGGGGGCTGAATAATTTTTTGCGCGATGGAACAGATTGCAAAGATTATTTATTGGGCTTTTTCGACTTTTTGATGTGGATTGGCACTTTGTTGTGTAGGGTCACTATCCTAGTTTACTGTCATTTATTGTCTGACATGCCTTATAGGTTACCTTTCCTCTCAGTATGGCCCGTTCCCCCCCCCCCCAAAAAAAAACTTGCGATTACTTGCGGCGGCGGACAGGCATCATATCACGCATGCAGATGCAGGGGCTGGGGCTGGGCTGCCACCAAAATTCAAATGCTATATCAGTGTTTTCCAACAAGGGTGTCTCCAGATTTTGCAAAACTACAACTCCCAGCATGCTTGGACAGCCTTCGGCTGTCCGGGCATGCTGGGAGTTGTAGTTTTGCAAAAGCTGGAGGCACCCTTATTGGAAAACACTATCGTAAGTAATAATAGTGGCGCGGGGAAAGCATAAAAAAACCTGATACTCACCTCCCAGTATCCTCTCTGCTGGTTCCAGGACCTCTCCCGCTTAGCCAATCAGTGGCCGCCCCAGTGTCAGGTCAGTGATTGGCTAAGCAGAAAGGTCCTGTAGGACCCATAGGACATCGGACTGCATAAAGAAAAATGGGATCTGCGGGTTACCAGGGCTAGATAAACATATATTTTTTTTGTTTTTGTTTTGTTTCCCATGCGTTCCTGCACAATATTAATGGGGGGTTTGGGGAGATGTGACATTGAGGAATTGACATAAAATAAGGGGTGGGGATGTGAAAAGGAGTATGGACATAAAATGGGGGAGATGTAAAATGTGGGGTGTGGTTATGAAATGGGGGAGTCAGAAATTAAATGGGGGGATATGAAATGGGGTATATTGGATACAAAATTGGGGAATTTCAGCATTTGTTCTTGAGATCTAAATCACATATTGAAATTGCAATATTTAACTCCATAATCCCAATCGCACATTTTTTCCTAAATCGTGCTTTTCAATTTTTTATTTTTATTTATTATTATTAGTATTTTTTATTTTATCAGTGACACATTGTCGTTGATTTGTCTGGACATGACCATGTAAAGCATCTCGGAGTAAACTATGAAACATTTCAATCATTTTGTTAGCATCTTTGAGCCCATCTTTATTCCGTCTTTGTGCTATTGAACAATAAGATGACCATCTACAGTGTTTTTTTTTCTTTTCTCTGTTTTAACTTCAGTAATACTTTGTCTATTCTGTTTTAAGTTGGCTTTGAGTGGCAGTGGTTTCTAGAGCGCCATCGGCATCCAGGCCTGTCTTCCTCCCCCAGATATCACATCTAAGCTGCTTGTGGCAAAAGGTTTCTTCACCCTTTGAAGTTTAGTACAAGGTAGTCTCTGTGGTGCCCACAACTCCCGGGATGTTCTTTTGCAGCACAACGTAGTAACTCTGCTGAAATATGATAGAAAATATATCCGAATATTACAATGTGTTTTTTTTTTTTTTTCTCTTTAAAGTTCAGGATGTTATTATTAGCATATGGTATCGGAAAGAACTTTGTGTAATAAAGTACATGTTTCTAACACAAACTTTTGAGCTAAAAAATGGCTGCTAGCTTAAAACAATGTGTTTCTGCTGCTGTATAAACTTGTATTATGATTGGAAATATATAAAGTTAAATATAAGTGAAAGACTGGTTCACACGTTTATATTCTCGATGAGGATAAGTCTCTATACGTCAAACACTTTCTGCTATATGCCATACAGCAGAATCCATTTCCCATTGGAATACACTGTAATTTTATCATAAAGCAACATATCCTACAACACTATTCTTTACAGCAAAAATATTTAGTTTGTCTATGTTACACCATAGAAATGTTGACAAGTTTTTATACTAGAAAGGTATATGTAAAAGTAAACACAAAACAGTGTGAACTCAACCAAACTCGTAATTAGAAAACTTGAAGAGATTTATTTTCAGTCAGAAAAAAAGAAAGCTGAGTGACGACTAACATGTTGGTCATGATGTTTGTCACCCACCTTTCCTAGAAAAAGTAGACAAAACCAGAAGGGAAATGTGGCACAGGCACGTCACCTAGAGGGTATACAACACCTGGGCAAGCTTGCAGCAAAGTCTGTGTACTTAGTACCCCCAGGAAAACGAGGGGGTGCCAGCTAAAAGTAAAAAAGTGCAACAAATAGAATTGTTTGAAGAACATGAAAAAAGCTGCACTCTTGCTAAAGATGGAATGATTCTGTAGTGTGAATGGGCCCGTACTGTGTAAAATGTGACCAGACACTTATTATTTTAGGATATTGTCTCCACTAGGTGAATATATTCTCTAGGGTACCTTTATTTATTGTGTCTTTCCACTTCCTGACTTGATCTTTTTGTTATCTTTGTTAAAGCTGAAGTCTAACCCAAGTGATCAAGAGGAGAAAGAAGCCGCCTCACAACTGGCAAAGTCAGATGAACTTCAACGCATGCGCATTCAAGGAATTGCAGCCTACAACCAAAAAGATTACACAACAGCAGAAAGCTTGCTAAATGTTGTCTTAGAGGTAATGGCTGACATGCTCACTGATATTACTACATAAAATGCAAAAGACAAAAGCTTCCTCATGTGACACCATCAGCATAAAAATTTAAAATAGGTGAGCCAAGGGTTAACTCTCCTAAAACGGTTGTGAAAATTCCAGCACAACAAGTATATGCACTTGGTCATTTAAGGCTGCTGCACATTCTTCCTCACACTCCCAAGCGTGAATAATAGATTCCAATACCACTCCAAACTTCACCGAGGATAATGGGCGCTGCCAATACGGTCAAGGGGTGATGATAAAAACTTATTAAAACATGCTACGCGTTACAAAACCAGACCAGTTTCTTCTCCATGCATCTGATGCCTGAAGAAGAAACCCGTCCGGGTTCATAACATGTTTTAATATAGCATGTTTTTATCGCCACCCCTTGAGCGCCTATTATCCTCCGTAGAGTTTGGAGTTGTATTGGAATCTATTATTACTACATGACTGTGTGTGTTTTTATTTTTTTATTTTTTTTTCTGAATTTGTGTTGTGTAATTTAAGACTGCGGAATGACACCAAATGTCCACATAAATGTCCTTCCAGAGTTTACTGCTGCAGGAGATGAGAGTCAGCTGTCAGAGATGGGCAGAAATGGTTTATTACTGTTGCTGGCTTCTTGATCACTGTGCACACGTTGCTCATTGAGGATAAAGATACTTCCATCTTGGTAACCACTGGATAACCACAGGAGCTGTTCGGTCTTAGCAGTCCAAACCACAACTTGCAGCCCCACTCAGAAATATATACCACTTATATATGAAAACAATTGTAATAAAAAGGGGACAAAATCTAGAAGTATGGAAGTGAAACTTTGTGCTGATAAAAAAACAAAAACAAAAAAAGTTACCAACGCTTTTTTTTTTTTTTTTGACAATTACGAGGGATATAAATGATAAAGAATACTTATATAAAGAAAGTCCCATGTATACTAGAACTCAAGTAATGGAATAAAGAGAAAAAAAATAAAGCTTTCAATCCCTTGTGTACCAAAAAAAAGTGTCTCTGGTCATGAAAGGGCAACAGGAAGATGGCGTGGTCTTGAACCAGTTAATATTTATATTTCTTTTTCTTGCATTTTCATGTTAGAGCCAGTAGGCAGCTCACGTCTGGAAACAATCGCAGTCCCTATACTATATCTATCACTTCTTCTGCACTGTAATAGTCTCGGTCTGATTTCTAAGCATCAGCTACTGTGGGTCACCAGAGGAAATGTGAGCAACATTTAGCCAATTCTATTAAGCTAATAGACCTTAAGTGTTTTATGTGCCGAAGTAAAGAAACTCTTTAGAAATCTTGGATTTGTTTATGCCTCAATGTTTTCTCAAGGTCCTTTCCTGATTGTCTCTTATTGATTCTAAGAAATTACTGTAACTGCTTGCAGGATGGAAAGAGTCTGTTTAGTTATTATTGTGCTGATCCTTGTTGTAGATATATGATCAGACATTATTAGCGCTCTGCATAGGTAAATGATGTCTCTATTTTCCCTGTTAGACCTGTGTGTGGGACGCAGAAAGTCGGGAGCTGCGGGCAGAATGCTACATCAATCAAGGAGAGTCAGGAAAAGCCATCAGTGACCTGAAAGCTGCCTCTAAACTAAAGAGTGATAATACAGCAGCCTTTTATAAAGTCAGCCGCATATATTATAATTTGGGGGACCATGAAATGTCTCTCAGGTGAGTCTCTGTTGTTCTGGTTTATTGCACACTTAAGTTTTTTTTTTTGCCAGTTTTATAATTTTTTTTTTTAACATCATGGTTTTAGGATACCTATAACCTTTAACCCCTTCTCAACCCATGACATACATGTTCGTGGCAGACATGACGGGGGCCCGCGGGTCGGGTCCGCGTCATGACCGGGAGATGTCCACTGCTATCAACAGCTGACATCTGCCAGTAATGACTGACTCCGGCGATCGAGCCAAGGTCCGTCATTTAACTGGTTAAATACAAAGATATATACATATCACGGCATTTAAACACTGAATGCCGCTATTCCCTGGTGCTTAGTGGTCCCGTAGCTCCTCTTAGTGTTGGATTTGGGTTGCTAGGGAAGCCCAAGGTTTTTACTCTCTCGGCGTCTTCCCTGGCTTTGTGATTGCGTAGGGCTCATTTAGGTAGCCCTTAGCAATCGAGCACATATTTCATAGATCAATGTAATGCAATAGCATTACATTGATCCATGTAAGCCATCTGATGATGGCTTATGATAGGCCCCTAGGGGGCCAAACAATGTGTATAAAAAAATAAAATAAAAAAAAAGTTATTAAAAGTAGAAAAAGAATACCTCCACCAATAGAAATTCAAATCACCCCCTTTTCCCATTTTTTTTTTTTAAATAAAACACAATGCAAACAAAAAAATACACATATTTGGTATTGTCGCCTGCCTAATTGCCTGAACTATTAATTTATTATGTTTCTGATCCTGCACGGGGAACAGAGTAAATGTAAAAAAAATTCCAAACGCCAAAATTGCTGATTTCTGGTTAAATTACATCCCAAAATTTTTTTTCATAAAAAGTGATAAAAAAAAAACAGAGCTACACAAAAGTGATACCATTAAAAACTACAGCTCATGGCACAAAAAGCAATCCCTAAAACAGCTCTGTAGGTGGAAAAATCCAAAAAGCTACAGGGGTGAGAACATGGTAATGAAGTGTTTTTTTTTTATTTTTTTTTCCCCAAGGTTTTTTTTTTTTTTTTTTTTAAGCAATTAAACGAAACAGAAATTATTCAATTTTGGTATCATTGGAATCATACTGACCCATAGAATAAATATGGCATGTGAGATTTACCGTATTTTGAACTACGAAAAAATTATTGCCCTACAAAATTGTGCAATTCCATTTTTTTTTTTTTAATTTTGCCCTGCATATAATTTTTTTTTTCTGGCTTTGTAATACATTTTATGATGATAAAAAAGTGAATAATTGGAAAGTCCAACTCGTCACGCAGAAAATAAGCCCTAATACAACTTTGTTAGTCAAAAAACTAAAAAGTTATGGGTCTTAGAATGTAAGGAGGAAAAAAAGCATGAGCCAGAAATCTAAATTTGCTGGGTCATGAAGGTGTTAAACTTTCTTGTGAAATGAAAAGAAAGAGCAGCAGTGATAACAATTCCCCCCCCCCCCCCCACACACATTTTGGTACGGTAAATATTTTGTTATATCCTTTCAAATGAAAGAATGATAAACTGCTACAATGTAAAGTAGTACACAGCCTGTATTACAGTGTTTAATGTTACTGTCCCCTCAAAATGACACACAGACATTGTCTAAACCTTGGCAACAGAAGTGAGTACACCCCTAAGAGGAAATGTCCAAATTGGGACCAAAGTATCAATATTTTGTGTGGCCACCATTATTTTCCAGCACGGCCTTTTACCTCTTGGCCATGGAGTTCAGCAGAGCTTCACAGGTTGCCACTAGAGATGAGCGAATTTACAGTAAATTCGATTCGTCCCGAACTTCTCAGCTCGGCGGTTGCTGACTCTTCCTGCATAAATTAGTTCAGCTTTCCGGTGCTCCGGTGGGCTGGAAAAGGTGGATACAGTCCTAGGAAAGAGTCTCCTAGGACTGTATCCACCTTTTCCAGCCCACGGGAGCACCTGAAAGCTGAACTAATTTATGCAGGATAAGTCATCAACTGCCGAACCGAGAAGTTCGTGACGAATCAAATTTACTGTAAGTTCGCTCATCTCTAGTTGCCACTGAAGTCCTCTTCCACTCCTCCATGACAACATCACACAGCAAGGCAGTGTTGGAATACAGTGTTGGAAGGCAGGGGGGATCGTGTTCTGCTTCGATATCACAGTACATGTTGGCCCTTGTGGTTCCTCAATGAACTCCAGCTCCCCAGTGCCAGCAGAACTCACGCAGCCACAGACCATGACACTCTGACCATGCTTGGTCTCATTGGACCACAGGACGTGACTCCAGTAATCCATGTCCTTAGTTTGCTTGTCTTCAGCAAACTGTTTTCAATCTTACTTGTGCTTTGTTTTAGAAGAGGTATCCTTCTAAAATGACAGCCATGAAGACAAATTTGAGGCAGTGTGCAGCATTTGGTCTGAGCACTGACAGGATGAACCCTCACCCCTTCAACCTCTGCAGCAATGCTTGAGGTACTCGCACATCTATAAAACTTCTGGATATGATGCTGAGCATGTGCACTCAAAATCTTTGGTCAACCATGGCAAATCCTGTTCTGAGTGAAACCTGTCATGTGAAACCACCTCTTACCCACTGTGCTGCAGCTCAGTTTCAGGGCCTTGGCAATCTTTTTACTGCCTAGGCCATCTTTATGTAGCGCAACAATTATTCCTCAAGATCCTCAGTTCTTTGCCATGAGGTTCCATGTTAACTAAACCAAATTTACTACATTCACACCTGAAACTTTGGAACACTAATTGGGCCCAATTTGGACATTTGCACTTAAGGATGTTGCCAAGGTTCAGACATTAATGGCTTTGTTTTGAGTTACACAACATTAAACACTGTCATACAGATTGTGCTCTCACTACTTCACATTGGTGCATTTGTGGTCCGTAAAGGTTAATAATTACTGTGAAATTTTAATGGGCACTGTCATTTGCAAAAACTTTTCTATAAAATGTAGATAATTTACTTTATGTATATTTGTAATTTACATTGGTTAAAAGTGTATAATTTTGGATGACAAAAAAGCTGTCCTGTCTGAGACGCCCTGGCTCACAAAGCAGGCTGATTGACAAGCCAGGAGAGTGCACAGAGCCCTGCTTGTCCCGCCCACACTTCCTGTATTTTGCTTTTGTACACCAACACAGGCAGTAGCTGCAGGGACAAGATGGCATTTTTTCAGCCCAAAATATACTCATTTTTTTTATTTCTCTATATTATATAAAAGGTCTTGGAAAATGAGTGTTAATTTCAGACTAAAGAACATGCGCATTTCTTTAGTAACTTTGCTGCCATTTTCAATGCACATGTACATAAAACACTCATTGCTATAATGCTTATTGGTTCTGTAATATATCTAAAACTCTAGAAATATATCTTTCAATTTGCAGTGAAATTCGGGAGTGCTTAAAACTTGATCCTGATCACAAGGATTGCTTCTCCCATTATAAACAAGTGAAGAAGCTGAGCAAACAGATTCAGACTGCTGAAGAACTTATACAGGGCGGAAGGTAAATGTTTTCTTATTGGTGAATGGTACAATAAGGGTATGTTCAGATGATGTGAAGAGTTGTAGATCATTCTCCTTAGAAAATCCACAACTTATTTCAGTACAATGCAGGAGTAAAAATCCAGATAGTTTTTGGAGTATGTTGTTGACCTTCAACTTTACAGAATATTCTAGATGTCACGGATTTGCTGCAGGTTTCTGCCACAGATTTCATGGTTTACATGGTAAAGAGTGACTTCATTTTAGCAGAATCTGCTGGTAACTTGAGTACGGGCCGGATCGATCAGCAGGAAGTGTTGGGCCCCACTCTGGACTTTGCGGAGTGGTCTCGACATCTGTCACGCCCTCTCCCATAGACTTGCATTGGGGGACGATGTCGTGATGTCACGAGGGGAGTGGCCAACCCCCGCAGCGCGAAAACAGTGTTCGGAACATTTACTTCCAAACGCTGCCCAGTGGAGTACCCCTTTTAAAAACTGGATAATGTATTGAAATTAAATTGTGAGAAATTAGAGTCCATGACAAAATCTAATCTAATTCTGCGCAGCAGGTATTAGTATAAATGGGTTTGCATTCATTCTCCTATCTATTTCTTTTTTTTTTTTCTCAGATTTGGAAATTGTAGCTTTGGGTTTACAAATGCATTCTTTTGACTTCTGGCTATATTTTAAGCTATTGTACAGCAATTTAAACATGTGGTTTCATCATAAAGATGAAAAGAGCTTAATGAAAGATCACCATAGGAAGTGGTGCTATGTCGAATATATATGATTATGCGTGACTCTCTGTTGTAATGTAATTGGAGCCCCTTAAATACAATAGTCCATTTTCTACAAACCTCTACAATTGTATATGCTGAATGGAGAAGGATTTGTCTGACAGGCAGTGGATGTATATATCATATTGCAAATAGGTCTTCAGAAAATAGAATAATTTATTTGGTGGTGGTCTGAACATGTAGAGTTAGATGTTCATGAGAATTCTAGATTTAACTCTGAAGGGTTTTTCCTGCAGGTATGAAGATGCCATCAGTAAATATGGAACCGTTCTAAAAACTGAGCCAAATGTCCCTGCTTATGCTGCACTGGTCCAAGAACGTCTGTGTCACTGTTACTCAAAAGTAAGTGATGACCAAGTTGACAAAGGCAGTAGAGAAAAATATTGGTTTGTCTTTAACCCGGAGAACAAGGGTAAAAAAATTAGCAAAGCTAAACCATTTGGCCAATAACCATATTAAACTATTCACTTTTTTGAGCAGATAACTTTTAGTAACTGAGTAATATACTAAAATGTTGGCACCCCTGAAGTATTTCTCACAGAAAAGGATTGCAGTAACACATGTTTTGATATACACGTTTATTCCCTTTGTGTGTATTGGAACTAAACCAAAAAAGGGAGGAAAAAAGCAAATTTGACATAATGTCACACCAAACTCCTGGACAAAATTATTGGCACACAATATTTGGTTGCAAACCCTTTGGAAAAATAACTGCAATCAGTCGCTTCCTATAACCATCAATAAGCTTCTTACACCTCTCAGCCGGA
This sequence comes from Hyla sarda, assembly GCF_029499605.1. Classification (NCBI taxonomy): domain Eukaryota; kingdom Metazoa; phylum Chordata; class Amphibia; order Anura; family Hylidae; genus Hyla; species Hyla sarda. The sequence continues at coordinate 156,801,177 of NC_079190.1, forward strand.
ATGTTGGTCCACTCTTCCTTTGCAAACTGCTCCAGGTCTCTCTTATGGAAGGCGCCTTTTCCCTACAGCAAATTTAAGATCTCTCCACAGGTGTTCAATGGGATTTAGATCTGGACTCATTGATGGCCACTTCAGAGCTCTCCAGCGCTTTGTTGCCATCCATTTCTGGGAGCTTTTTGACGTATGTTTGGGGTCATTGTCCTGCTGGAAGACCCAAGATCTCGGACGCAAACCAATCCGTTGGTATCATGATGTCTTGCGCACACATTCAAAACACCCAGTGCCAGAGGCAGCATAACAACCCCAAAACATCATTGACCTCCACCATATGTCACTGTAGGTACTGTGTTCTTTTCTTTGTAGGCCTCATTCTGTTTCGGTAAACAGTAGAATGATGTGCTTTACCAAAAAGCTCTATCTTGGTCTCATCTGTCCACAAGACGTTTTCCCAGAAGGATATTGGCTTACTCAAGTTCATTTTGGCAAAATGTAGTCTTGTTTTTTTTCTGTCTCTGTCAGCGGTGGGGTCCTCCTGGGTCTCCTGCTGTAGCGTTTCATTTCAATTTCGATGGATAGTTCTCGCTGACACTGATGCTCCCTGAGCCTGCAGGACAGCTTGAATATCTTTGGAACTTGTTTGGGGCTGCTTATCCACCATCCGGACTATACTGCATTGACACCTTTCATAAATTTTTCTCTTCCATCCACGCCCAGGGAGATTAGCTACAGTGCCATGGGTTGCATACTTCTTGATGATGTTGTGCACTGTGGACAAAGGCAAATCTAGATCTCTGGAGATGGACTTGTAACCTTGAGATTGTTGATATTTTTACACAATTTTGGTTCTAAAGTCCTCAGACAGTTCTCTTCTCCTCTTTCTGTTGTCCAAGTTTAGTGTGGCACACACAGACACACAATGCAAATACTAAGTGAACTTCTCTCCTTTGTATCTGCTTTCAGGTGTGATTTTTATATTGCCCACACCTGTTACTTGCCCCAGGTGAGTTTAAAGGACCATTGCGTGCTTGAAACAATCATATTATTATTCCACAATTTTGAAAGGGTGCCAATAATTTTGTCCAGCCCATTTTTGGAGTTTTGTGTGATATTATGTCCAATTTGCTTTTTTTTCCTCCCTTTTTTGGTTTAGTTCCAATACACACAAAGGGAATAAGCATGTGTATAGCAAAACGTGTTACTGCAATCCTTTTCTGTGAGAAATACTTCATTTTCTAGAAGAATTTCAGGGGTGCCAACATTTACGGCCATGACTGTAAATCATCTGTTTTTCTCCCTCTCGGCTTGACACCCGTGCTTCTCGTGTACCAGCGTGATACCTGTCACTTTTATATGCTAACAATTTTTATGCTGTAGCAGAATCTACTGTCTTTCTTCACTGTGAGGCAGTGCTGACAGACAGCTGCAGGAGTCTACCACCTTTTTATTGTTGCTTGACATCTGTTTTTGCAAGCAGCCTATGTTGGAACTGCTAATTTTATATTGAGTAAGTGACATAACCATGGTTAGTTATTTAGTCTTTGTGTGTTTTATCATTTTGTGCATTTTCTGTTTATAATGAGTTAGATAAAATAGTTTAACAATGGTAAGAGGAGTAGGAGAGAGCACTAAATAGTGAATTTAACCTTTTGATATCTTCCACTTAACATTCCAGTCTGCTTTACAATGAATGTTTGTGGTTGTATGTTTTTTTTTTTTTTTTTTTTCAGCATTGATGTCATGGTGGTCATACACTTACAAAACAGATCCTTTCACATGTTGCATCTTACCAATGAATATAACTTTCATCATTGCACATTTCTCCTTTTGCCTCCACTAAGGGACTTACTTTGAATGCATAATGCATTTATGTGATGTCGCATTCAATATATGAAAAAAATACATTATATTCTTACTCCTTCCAGAACCAGCAGCCTACTGAAGCCATTAAAGAATGCACAGAATTCCTACAGGTTGAACCCAATAATGTCAATGCTTTGAAGGACCGGGCAGAAGCGTACATACAAGAAGAAATGTATGAAGAAGGTAATTTATCTTCTAGCACTTTTTTATTTTGTTACTGTCTTTTATGACTATAAATTCTTATGATAACTAGTTATCGCTGATCCAGGGGTAGGTAATAATTCCTGGAAAGGTGGGGGTACAACCACTGGGACCACTACCTGTTGCTAAAATGGAGGTCCAGTGTCCTTTGTTTGAATGGATCCGTTTTTGAGCAAGCTCTCTGCTGCTACATGTAAAGATTATGGGACTTATGGAGATAGCTGAGCCCTGTAGTTTGCCATAGTCCCACAGATGTTGAATCGAGTAGCAGCGCACATATTCTCTGGCTGATCCAGTTAGAGAACATGGAACCTTTATTTTAACGGTTAGTGGGGATTCCAGTGGTCTGACCCTAATGATTCAATAGTTATCACCTGTCCAGGGTATCATGTATTACAAGAATACCCATTTAATATATCAGTAAAATTTATATGCACAGTCAGATAAATAAGTGAAGACCCGCAGGTGGCTGTGCAGGTACTTTCCCACTCTGAGATGATGATCTGGGTTACAAGTTATCCCAGACATTTCCTCAGGTTCCTAATTTCTTCCCTTTAAAGAGGTTGTACAGTGAAAGTTATGTTATCACCCTGTCTTTATTGAGGCGTGCGTGCGGTAGACTGCACACGCTCCATTAAAGAGTACCTCTTATGATTTTGTTAAATTTTATGATCCTCTCAGTTCACTGCCCCCATCATGATAAACCACCCCCTGCCTTTTATTTTTATATTGTTGTTTAGTTCTCTACCTTGATATTGCTCAGTCTCAGTCAGATTCACAGACTGGGAAGGGGTGTTACCCAGCAGGCGTGACATCATCTGAAGCCATACAGGGGAGAACTTCCTCCCTCACTCTGCTACACACAGCCCAGAGCAGATGGGATAAGGCAGCACCCCCCCTCAGCACTCCAGACTGCATTTCCCCCTCAGAGATGAGGGGAAAATCTCCTCTGAACAAGTAGGGAGATACCTAATGGCAGCTTAAACACAAATAAAACATAGAAAACTTCATATATATATATATTTTTTTTAAATCAAAGTACATTAGAAAGATTTTTTATTTACCGTAGGGAGTGCAATAGCAAAATTAGTTTTAATGATAGTGCCCATCTAATTTCTATAGGAGTGCCAAAAAGACCAAAGTACAGCACTTGGGCATACTTGGTAATAATAAATCACATATTCACAAGAAGTATATTATGTTTGTGTCGGTAAACAATACAGACAAAAATGGGCCTGGCTAAAGAGTTTGTATGTTCTTTCATTGGAGCAAGGGAATGTAAGCGGCTGTCGGATACCTAGCATTGCTTGTTGCTGATGGATGAATAGAATGGCATACCGTGTCTGAAACCACGATTCTCCTCAAAGCAATGTGAGGGCCTGCTCGTCCCACCATCAGTGGGAATAGCCTAAAAAGTTCCACTCTGTAAGTGCTAATTTTGCTGACTGAGGCTGTAAATACCGTACATAAACATGTTACTTGAGAACATGCGCGGAATAATTTGTAGTTCTTAATATACAAAAGGCAGCAGATGGTTTGATAATCCAGGCATATACAGATGTATCTACACTAAGTCAACACGTAGAGAAAAACAGATGACACACTCACAGGTCCAGGAAACCAATTTGCAGCTTTATTCAGGAACTAGCAGGGCCGCATACACAATGAGGGGCTGGATGAAGCGTCACCTATGACGTGAAACGATTTGTTGCCCTACTGCACACTCCCCACACCTGTGATCGACTCGCCCTTGTTTCCTGACCCTAGGCTGTATTGGAACGTTACCTGCATTGTGTGTGCTGCCGTGCTAGTTCCTGAATAAAGCTGCCGTTTGGTTTCCTGGATCGGTGAGTGCGTCATCTGTTTTTCTGTACATGTTGACTTCTCGTCAAGACTCCCTTCCGCACGTTTTACTGTATCTACACTAATCTTATCTCTGATTTGGTTAAGGATTCCAATTACTCATGAAACCAATTCAACACAATATCACAACATGCTATCAGGACACTTAAAATATTTCATGTTGAGATCACAAATCGACAAACAAAGCATATACATGTTGGTGACAGAATGTCACCATGTAATGTTGTTGTAAAAAAATGGTAATCTAACACCGTACATCTCGGGAGATGTTCAGTTTAGGGGAAAGTAAAAATAGAAAAAAAGGCATCTTTATGTTAGTTAAAGGGATATTCCAGGATTTTTTTATTTGACTGTACAAAATGTCATGCCAGGTTTTCCCAGGTTGCAGTGCGGCCCGAAACATGACATCACTAGTCAGGTGTTGAAAGGAAGCTGGTCTTCTTCAATGGGTGAAGCGACCACTGGGAGGGGAATTGTAGCTCAGGGGAATTGTAGCTCAGGTGTGCTTCAATGAGTAGGGTGACTGATGTTTGGGAGGAAGAAAAGTGACCTTACACTTACAAGCAAGGGATTCTGGGACTTGCAGTTAGAAACAGGGACCTCCAACAGAAATTATCCATTTAACAAAAAAATAAATGAAAACAAGAAGCAGCAGCATTATGGTGGACTCATAACACAGCCATTTAGCCCCAAGACAAAAACGGATCCTTAAGCATGTCCATTACTGTCTGGCAGGTAAGTACTGAAGTCACCTTATGGTGGATAACCCCTTTAATATAACCTCTACTGCAGCTTCTGATGTGGGTAGAGATATAAGCACACCATACACCTAGAGCAGTGTTCTCCAACAGGAGTTGCAAAACGGCTGTCCGGGCATGCTGGGAGTTGTAGTTTTGCAAGAGCCATACTGTTGCAAGAGCCTTTTTCTGTTAACAACTCCCTTACACAACACCTTGTCATCCTTGTTTGTGTGTCTGTGTTATGAGGGTATCGTACTGCTTCTCGTTGCCACCAGGGACCTGATCCTTGATGTTGCAGGAAAAGGTTAAATCTCCCGGCCCGCTAGAAATGCTAATGAGAAAGATGTCTTATTGACATTTGAATTTTAAGCTGATTGATTCTCGTTAGGTAAATTGTGACGGGCTGACTCCGGGGGATTGTGCGCATAATGCCACATCGTATTTGTGCATAATGGATCTTTATTTGGCTCCCTGCCTGCTTCTGCTGCTTGTATGCAAGCCATGTCTAATATTTAGTCTTGTAAGTTAACTACGCAAGGATGCCACTTCTCCAAGTTTTAAAGGTATATTGTTCATTCTGTCAGCAGGGAAAAGCTGAGTGAGCGCTTATTAATATTATCAGCCAGTACAATAAGTTTCTTTATAAATGATTCCCGCTGGCTCTGGCTGATATATATGTCATCTTCTCTGCCACTAAATCAAGTCAAGAAGATGTTTATACGGGGACTCCCGGTCTAGCACCCACCGGCCGCGCTCTGCTTTGAGAAATAGGCATGTAAGTCAGGATAAGAGGGGATTTATGTCACCTTCAGATTATTCTCACAGAAATAACCTCTCAAATTGTGAATTATTACAGAGGTGATCACAAGATTTTTTTTTCTTGGCGCTTCTGAGAACTAGATAAAAAGGATCAGCATAGTTGAATTTATTATTTGTGATCCCAAGTTCTATACTCTTCCCTCTGTCCATGTTCCCAGACGTAATATATCATCTCTTTTGGAGCTCTAATAAGGAGGTGGGTAATATACTGTTAAATATATGTTGAAATATTTTATAGAATACTCCACTGTTAATCCTTGTTCAAGAGTACTATTCTCCTGTATTGTACATATGTTTCCCTGATAGCACAAGGCTCATTCTTTTTGGTAAACCGTTTAGAAAACTAGTTAAACGTTCTAGTTTCTGAGGGTGATGTTTTGTTTGTGTTAAAGGGGTTATCCACAAGGTGATTGTAGTATTTGCCTGCCAGACAATAATGAACATGCTTAGGAAGGATGGCTATGTTGTGAGATTACCGTAATACTGGGGCTAGCTTTTTGTGAACTCCTGTTGGAGTTCATTCCCTTTAAACTACAAGTCCCCTCATTCCTTATTTGTAAGTTTTGAGGTCACTTTCCTCCCTCCCACACATCAGCCACCCCACCCATTGAAACACAAATGAGCTGCAATCTATTCAAAAGACCAGTGTTTTCTAACCAGGGTGCCTCCAGCTGTTGCAAAATAAAATTAGTTGCAGAATGATCTCCTTCCCACCCAGTGGTTGCTCCAACCATTGAAGCAGGACAGGTTCCCTGTCATCACCTGACTAGTGATGAAATGTCCACGCCGCACCGTCACACACAGGTACAGACACTATATTATGAACTATGCTAACTTTACAGCCCCTGTAGCATAGTCAAATAAAAGAAAATCCTGGAATAGCCCTTTAAACTGGATTGCATCTTTTTGATTAAAGTGTACCTGTCATTTAAAAAAAAAAATAAAAATTATGCATAAGGCTACATATGCTTTTAAATGGAAGGGCCATCCACCCCCCTCCCCATATCTCACCCACTGCCCTAAGTGTAAGCTAATTGATGCAGATTTATGGCACTGTATATGGGAGTGTACGGGAGTACAGCAGCTTTGGGAGGGTATGAGACGATATGTCTATGACGTCTGGGACCACGACTTCCCGCTCACACCTGAACTTTACCTGTTCCATTTTCTTCCTCCGACAGCTTCTGACCCACCTGACAGAGGTAAATTGCACAGGGGTATTCATCTAGTGTTCCTGGTGACGAAACAGTGTCTCTTACGACATTGGCTTGTACCAACTGTCCCGACCTTGACAGAATGGATGAGGTTCATGTGGTACTACATAAGGAGTTACTGCTAGCAATTAGAAATTCGGAACTACATGCCAAATCCTTTTTTGCTAAATGGCGTAGATACTTACAACATTTGCCTGATGAAAGTGAAAGGCTCAGGATTGTAACACATTTTAAATCATCGGCATGGTACTCTATAGAACGGTTAAAGGGCTCCTTAGGAAATCTGGAACTACCCGCATAAGTGTCCGCCCATTTAGCGCATTAGCATCCTAGCTATTATCGGGGTCACAGGTCGGGACGTACAGATTTAATACCTGGTCACTTAGCTGATTGATAGGAGGACAACATCCAAAGCCTGGCAGGGTCTGACTGAGATGTAGACACGTGAGGAAACAGAAATTGTTGTGAGAGATTAGGTTGGGTCATGTTATATGTTATGTTTTATGGTAACAGTTCTTTGCATTGATGGTATACTGCAACTTACTGGCTAGACGTTAAAAGACGGATGTTAAATGCTCTTACATGTCTCTACATTTCTGTAATATTGTAATTCTATTTTATGACATGTCTTATGCAGCATTGCTACGGTTGTATGTTATCTGATGCACTTTGCTTCTATGAATAAAATGTTTTGAAAAAAAAAAAAAAAACTTTGGACATGTCCTAGGGACATGTCAAAAGTTTTGATTGGTGGGTAACATAGTAACCTAGAAACAGACCTCTGCCGCTTAGGAGAACGAGCCGGGGGAAGTATGTGCTGCTGCGTGCTCTTCTTCCTGCAAACAACCCCTCCCGGTGTCACATAATTGAGACACTTCCATAAACTTAGTGGGGCACATTTATTAAGGTATTATGACCCTTGATAAATGCGCCTTAGCACTTTTTTGTGCGACTTTTGTGGGTAAGCAAAAAGTTACAACAGCCCTACCTAAGCAATTTCACTTTTCACTTTGCAGTATTCAGGTATTTATGATGTGCGAAAGTCACACGTAGGCAAAAAAAGTTGCAAACCCCCTTCAAAAAGTCACAAGTCTTCTCTAGGTCTGACCTGGAGTACAAAACTCCCGTATGTGAGCAAATTAAAAAAAGTCACAAAAAAAATCTCAAGTCTCAGCTGCGACTTTTTTGCTTTGCTTATATGCTCCATATTTATTAACCCCCTGTGATAGTATGATAAATATGTAGCACATAAGCAAAACTAAAGCAAAAGAAAATGACTTCAGAACTTGCTTACCAATGAGAACAATGCTAAATGTCCACCAGTGAGTTTGTCTCAATAACTTGACACTGAGTCAGGAAAGAACGCTGTAAGCACGGAATTCTTCTGGCCCGTGTTCCTGAGCGGCGGTGATCTGAAACCCGCAGATCAAGATGTTAGAGGTTTGTAATCTTCATTTAGAATATTCCTACTGTTCAGCTGCTACTCAGGGAAAGATAAGATAAACCAATCTCACAAACGTTCTGTTCTCTCAGGGTTACAATTAGCAGCAGGAAGGGGGAGATTTATCAAAACCTGTGCAGCGGTAAAGTGGACCACTTGCCCATAGCAACCAATCAGGTTGCTTCTTTCATTTTTAAGAGGCCCATTCAAAAATGGAAGAAGCGATCTGACTGGTTGCTATGGGCAACTGGTCAACTTTTTCCTCTGCACAGGTTTTGATAAATCACACTAAAAGGGTGGAGAGAAGGGAGAGAATCCTTGTAGGACAGCTCACACAGGCTGTAGATGGAGAGAAAGTCAAATGGAATACAGTTTGCAGGGGATAAACGTACAGGTGAATCTCAAAAAATTACAATGAACTTTTGCACGATATTCTAGTTCATTAATGCAACTTAAAAGTAAAGGAAGCATGAAGTGCTCCAAAATCCCCTGGTAAACGGGTGCGTTCACCCTGGACTTAATGAAGCATAGTGGACCAACACCAGCAGATGACATGGCTCCCCAAATTATATAATATATTGTTTTTTTTTAAGGTTTTCATGAGCTGTAAGCCATAATCATCACAATTATGAAAATCACGGCTTGATCTATCTTGTTTTGCATATAATGAGTCTCTCTCATATATTAGTTTTACTTTTTAAGTTGCATTACTGAAATAAATGAACTTTGCACAATATTCAGATTTTTAGAGTTTCACCTGTATGGACTGTGCAGAGAAAGTAGAGCTTGCACAGCAAGCTGTAGACGCACAAATATAATAAAGGCCAATGCGGAAAATGTTTCTTTGCACTGTAATAAGTACAAAGTAAGAATAAAAAAGTAGCTTATCAAAGGAGTGCAAGTAAATATTTCTTTTAATTGCATAATAAGAGGATAATGGAGCCCATCTTGTGTAATGGGTTGGACTGCATGCCGAGCTAGGAGTGAAGCACACTGCTGTAAGATCCCAACAAATCTCAACTTTTGACATGTCTGTGTAACTTAACCCCTTAACGTCAATGGACGTAAATGTACGTCATGGTGCCGTGGTACTTAATGCACCATGACATACATTTATGCTCCGCCATGACCCCGAGCACCGGACCGGACCTATCAGAAGCCAGGGACCCGCCGGTAATGGCAGACATCCGCGATCGTGCGGATGTCTGCCATTAACCCCTCAGATTCCGTGATCAATACAGATCAAGGCATCTGCGGCAGTGCGTTACTTTAAATGGATGATTGGATCACGCGCAGCACTTCAGCGGGGATCCGATCATCCAGCATGGCAGCCGGAGGTCCCCTCACCTGCCTCCGGCTGTCTCCCAGGGTCTTCTGCTCTGGTCTGAGATGGAGCAGACCAGAGCAGAAGATCACCGATAATACTGATCAGTGCTATGTCCTATACATAGCACTGAACAGTATTAGCAATCAAATGATTGCTATAAATAGTTCCCTATGGGGACATAAAGTGTAAAATAAAAAGGTAAAACGTCAGTTTTTCCCATTTTACCACCAAAAAAGTGTAAAAAAATTAAATAAAATAATTAATACACATATTTGGTATCACTTCGTATATAATATATTGTTAGTTATCCCGTACGGTGAACGGCGTAAACGTAAAAAGATTTTAAAGTTCAAAAAATTTATAAAAAGTAAAACCTAGGTAAAAGTGGTACTGATAAAAAGAGTATCATGGCGCAAAAAAAGTAGCCCTCATGCCGCCCCATATACGGAAAAATGTGAAAGTTATAGGTGGTCAAAATAGGGCAATTTCAAACATACAAATTTTGTTAAAATGGTTTGAGATTTTTTGGGGGTATCATTTTAATCGTATTGACCCACAGAATAAAGAAACTTCCTGATACAGACAGCAGATGTCAGCAGAGAGCACTGTGGACAAGACAAAAAAAATTCAAAAAGTATAGAATTTTCTCTGTAGCATACAGCTGATAAAAAGTACCGGAAGGGTAAAGATTTTTTTAATAGAAGTAATTTACAAATCTACAATTCCAAATGTAGAGAAAAAGAAAGCTCCGGCACAGCTCAGTGCTAAACAGTCTAATGGTCCTGATATAAAGTGTCCGGTGAGTGTGAACTGTGTCAGGTATAGGTGGTGCTGCACGTGGTGATAAAGTCAAATCTTCTCCAAAGAACAAAGAAACGGAGCACTCACCTCCAAATTGCGGACACAGATGCAACTTTTGAGACTCACAGATTACAGGACACATGAGGACATCAGCGGGAGGGCAGGTAGATGGAAGACACAAGCGGGGGTATTCTCACATCACAGCGGGCGACAGCACTGTATCGCGCCTTGGCGCTTCTCTTTGGAGAAGATTTCAATTACAAATCTGTTTAACTTTCTGGCACCAGTTGATTTAAAAAAAAATTCCACCGTAGTACCCCTTTTAAGGCCTAAATGGGCCTGGTCCTTAAGGGGTTAAAGGAGTGCTCTGGGATTTAAAATTGTTTGATACTGTAAAAAAAAGGGGGAAGCATACCAGCAATAGGCTGAGTGGCAGTGGGAAATTTTCGGTCCTGGCACCAGGAAGAAGACCAGTGCTGGGGCCGAAAACGTCACACTGCCGCTCAGCCGATTGTTGGCAGAGTGCAGTATGACTCACTGGCAACAAGGAGGAGGATCGCTGCAGAGGCCAGAATGGTTCACTACAGGTGTGTGTGTTTTTATTATTATTATTTTTTTTTTTTTACTGCAGGCGGTATTACACAAAATGTTTACATCCTGGAGCACCCCTTTTAATACAGGGCTTGACAAATCATGTCCACCAGGTAGCCATGGCAACTAAGAATTTTGTGGTGGTGTCCATGTTTTTGTTTACCCTTTTTCAATGAGTTAACCGGAAGTTTTGGGAAGCCTCACTTTATGGGAATCACCAATAGTCCGGGCTAGCTAACGGACACCTATACCCTTGGTGTCAACGTACTAGGGAGCCAGTGCACAGTACCTGTGAGACATCAGTCCCCCATAATTCACTCGCCGTCATCTGTGTTGGGTGAGGGCATAGCACCACACATACTTTCCTTACGCGACATATGTCATTGTGAATTTTACCTCCAAAAGCTATTCTATTGTGGAACATTTACAGGTTCCCTAGAGACATTTATTTATGTCAAATATATTGCAGAGAGCTATCCTATTGCGGATTTTTATTTTACAGGTCCATTAGAGACATTTTATACATCTATAACAGTTTACGATATGTATTGCAATGTATCATCTATATGTAATAAAAGTATAACAAAGCCTAATTATAGCAGCGTGCACTGTAGAAGTCTATGCTTTCTATGATACAATTAGTTTGCTTTGCATAGTGCTATCTATTTCGATATATTGTATTTTTTATATATCATTGCAATTTTTTTTCTTTCAATAGTTTTTTTTTTTATTGAATTTTACCATAATAGAAAAACATATATAAAGGACAGACGCAGCTGTCAACTTATTATTTTACAATAACAAACACAGCGAATATTTGTTTGCTGTATATAGGTAGACTTCGTTGTCGATTCAATCTTGTATATCATTGCAATTTATTTCTGGTGGTCATATCCATATGCTTACAGTTTATTTTATAAATACATTAAAGGGGTACTCTGGTGGGGAAAAAAATAAGTTAAATCAACTGGTGCCATGAAGTTAAACAGATTTGTAAATTACTTCTATTAAAAAATCTTAACCCTTTCAATACTTTTTAGCAGCTGAATGCTACAGAGGAAATTTATTTTCTTTTTTTTTTTGTGTTGTCCACAGTGCTCTCTGCTGACACCTGATGCTCATATCAGGAACTGTCCAGAACAGGAGAAAATCCCCATTTCAAACCTATGCTGCTCCGGACAGTTCCTGACATGGACAGAGGTGTCAGCAGAGAGCACTGTGGACAAGACAAAAAAGAAATTGGACAGTGGCGCTGATTTGTAGTATCGTGATGTCACTACTCCACCCCTGTGTGATGTCATGCCCCTATGGGAGAGGGCTCCCATAGACTTGCATTGAGGAAGCAGGATGCCACACCGGGGCGGAGTTGTGATGTCTTGATACTCCGGCCTCATAGTCGTGACCCTTCAGACACGGAGCCTCCAGCGCTCTGTGCAGCGGACACAAGTGGGTGCTGCATGAGAGATTACGGGGGTCTCGCACAATCAGACATCTTATCCCCTATCCTTTGGATGTCTTAAGGCTGGAGTACCCCTTTAAAGCTGCATGTTGGCACAGTGTCTGGTTGCTACTCACCCTTGATGGTCTTATCAGTCCATATAACAAGATGTCACGGTCTGCCCATCTAGTGCTTGTTTCTCTAGTATAGAACTGTCGGGCAGTATGTAGATGGCCCAGACTGCAGTAATAGAATCCTTTCCACATGTTAAACCTTTCCCTCTGAATGCTAACATGACCGCAGATGGAACATAACTATGCGCTTTTATTCTTCCATTACGTCTCCAAAGTACAAATGAAGTTGTGGATTCCTACAGCGCTTCTAAGTAACTGGACAGTATATTAACTTGTCAGCAGCAGGTAGGGGAGTGTTATGACAAAGTGGTGAATGTCAGCGAGAGCATCTGCTTATCTACACCTGATGGCGAATACGATTTTTTATTTTATTTTTTTTTGCTCTGCAGTTTATCAAGCCACTTGTTGGCTGAGAAACAGATGTATTTATAGGTATTGCTTGAAGCCTCCCAGGAAAGCTAAAGTATGACACTGATACATGTTGATGTTGTTCCGGCACATACAAATAGCTTCCACTCCAGAAATTCAGATGTTGTGTTTTTTAGTAGACTTTGTTTTTTTTCTTATTACCGGGATTTCAGATGTAATGTTTGCAGATTCATGTATTCATGTCATATACTTTAGGACAGATTTGCACTGAGCTGTCAAGTGTCTAAGTAATATAAATTGGTTGGCACCTCCTGCTGTCTTGCCGGGAAACGGCACAAAAGACAAATGTAACACTTGCTGAGAGGGAACATCTGCTTGGAAATCATCGGACTCAAATACTTTGTCTTACTTAAGACACCTTGGAGTCGTAGACCTAAAATAGAACTCTGCGACTGAGTGGAGAGATGTTGGTGGCGTGTCACATAGTAGACGACAAAATACTGGGGCATATTGAGGATTTGTATCAAATGTCACAATTATTTTGTTTCCGAGGGAGAGAAATGTGCAAACTGTATGCATAGTCTATAGCAGTGTTTCCCAATCAATGTGTCTCCAGCTCTTGTAAACTACAACTCCCAGAAGGATTTCTGGGCATGCTGGGAGTTGTAGTTTTGCAACAGCTGAAGGCACAATGGTTTATAGACTGGTCGGCCAGTGCCTCTTATTTCTTGATAAGAGAATTGGCTACATGTGCTATAACAGGAGGGGTACTGCAGGAAGGAAGGGGGGGAGGGTGTTCTGCAGGAAGGAAGGGGGGGAGGGTGTTCTGCAGGAAGGAAGGGGGGGGAGGGTGTTCTGCAGGAAGGAAGGGGGGGGGAGGGTGTTCTGCAGGAAGGAAGGGGGGGGGAGGGTGTTCTGCAGGAAGGAAGGGGGGGGGAGGGTGTTCTGCAGGAAGGAAGGGGGGGGGAGGGTGTTCTGCAGGAAGGAAGGGGGGGGGGAGGGTGTTCTGCAGGAAGGAAGGGGGGGGGGGAGGGTGTTCTGCAGGAAGGAAGGGGGGGGGGAGGGTGTTCTGCAGGAAGGAAGGGGGGGGGGAGGGTGTTCTGCAGGAAGGAGGGGGGGGGAGGGTGTTCTGCAGGAAGGAGGGGGGGGGGAGGGTGTTCTGCAGGAAGGAAGGGGGGGGGGAGGGTGTTCTGCAGGAAGGAGGGGGGGGGGGAGGGTGTTCTGCAGGAAGGAAGGGGGGGGGGAGGGTGTTCTGCAGGAAGGAAGGGGGGGGGGAGGGTGTTCTGCAGGAAGGAAGGGGGGGGGGAGGGTGTTCTGCAGGAAGGAAGGGGGGGGGGAGGGTGTTCTGCAGGAAGGAAGGGGGGGGGGAGGGTGTTCTGCAGGAAGGAAGGGGGGGGGGAGGGTGTTCTGCAGGAAGGAAGGGGGGGGGGAGGGTGTTCTGCAGGAAGGAAGGGGGGGGGGAGGGTGTTCTGCAGGAAGGAAGGGGGGGGGGGAGGGTGTTCTGCAGGAAGGAAGGGGGGGGGGAGGGTGTTCTGCAGGAAGGAAGGGGGGGGGGAGGGTGTTCTGCAGGAAGGAAGGGGGGGGGGGGGAGGGTGTTCTGCAGGAAGGAAGGGGGGGGGGGAGGGTGTTCTGCAGGAAGGAAGGGGGGGGGGGGGAGGGTGTTCTGCAGGAAGGAAGGGGGGGGGAGGGTGTTCTGCAGGAAGGAAGGGGGGGTGTATTGAAGTGGGGGGGGGTCACCCACTAAGCTGGAACTGGCACTGTCACTCTCATAAAGGCTTCAGGATTGCTTTGCTTCTGATATAACTTGGGGGGTATTAAGTGTTCTTACTACTTCTGGCTTTTTTTTCAGCTATTCGGGATTATGAGACCGCACAGCAAAACAGCGAAAATGATAAACAGATCAGAGAAGATCTAGAAAAAGCACAAAGGCTTCTCAAGCAGTCACAGAAAAGGGATTACTATAAGATCCTGGGGGTAAAAAGGTATGTTCCTTATTCCTTCTGGGCAGATAATGGATGTTTTAGACATTTTCCTATTGAATCACTGGAGGGGGAAGCTGTTGCATGTTTAGTGAGGCTTTCTCCAATATAGTTTTCCCATGAAATGTATTTTCCAGAAAGCTTCCCAGTTTCCTATGGTATACCAAAGCTGAGCGTACTGTTAGCAAGCTGCTTACTGTTCTAAATCTACCATACAAAGATTCATATGTATTCGGATAATAAACAAGGCCATATTACTCTGTATTGGTTTATCTGTTTTGGGTTGTGTCACCTATCTTTTGCTTAATTTCAAGAAAGCAATATAGGGCATGTGCAGTGCCGCACCATTAAAAGTCTGTGGAACTGGTGGAGACAACCGAATACAGTGCCTGGATGTTCTGTCAGACCATTGGACATTAAATGGAGCAGCAAGATGCATGTTTGGCCTCAACTTCAATCTGCTTCTTTCTGGGGTCATAGAGTGAGGAGGAACAACGGCTTCAGATCGAGAGGGGCCCTTAGTGATCAGATATTTATCACCAATATTGTAGATAGGGATATTTCATCTGTTACTCAAGTAATGTATTTCCATGGAAATCCTCTGTAACTCTATGCCTCCCTATGCATAAGCCGCTTCTTCGCTACTGTTAGATCTTCAGTTCCTGCTGCGTTCCTGTTCTTCTTGCTTCTGGTGACGTTTTGCTCACTCAGCAAATCACTGATTGGGCAGTTTCTTCGTATCCCTGCAGCGGGGACCAGAAGATGTGACAAAGGTGGGGGGGAGAATGTATCACATAGATTTATTTATTTTTAACTGATGCAATCTGTTTCTATTTTCTCGTTTTGTAATTATTATTATTATTATTTTTTTTCCATACAATATTATGGGAGCAGCTGTCTTGCCTGTGCTGTTTTTTTTTTAACAACATTTAGAGAGATGCTTTACAGTAAGCCACATGGACATAGACAACAATGAATGGGAAAGGTTACTGGGCATGCTTTGTGATGCTTGCAGAAGTCATTCCTCTGTTTTTTGTTTTAGGCTTAGTGGTCAGAATGTAAACTGCAAGATTTCAGGATTATTTTATCTATTTAGATAGATAGATAGTAAAATGTTTAACTATATTTAAATAATAGGTCATTTTGTGATGACACGTTCCCTTTTTAAGCAATAGATTGTTGTGGCAAACCCCTTTTTAAATAAAACTACTTGTCAAGATACATGTCTAAAGTTTTGATCGGTCAGGGTCTGGGTGTTAAGACCACCACCAGTTGCTAGAACGATGCAGGAGAAGCGGTCGGCTAAGCACTTCTCTCCTCTTTACCGCTGCAGGGGATGAGCTCAATAGACTTATCATAAAGGGGATATCCAGCAATAGAAAAGAGCTAATCTCCAAAAGCAACACCACACCTGTCCTCATGATGTATGTGGTATTACAACTTTGCTCCATACACTTCAATGGAACTGAGGCGCAATACCACACACAACCTGAGGACAGGTGTGGTGCTGTTTTTGGAAGACATCTCCTATGGGAGCTATACACTGGAAAAAAAAGTGTAAAAAAAAAGTTTATGTGATTTAACACTTTCCCTAATAAAAGTTCAAATCACCCCCCTTTTCCCATAAAAATAAACAAACATGTAAATAAAAATAAACATATGTGGTATCGCCATGTGCGTAAATGTCCAAACTATAAAAATATAT